>NW_019396051.1:681816-721132 GCF_000591075.1 Eurytemora carolleeae
TAGAAAGGTAGAAAGGTAGAAAGGTAGAAAGGTAGAAAGGTAGAAATGTAGAAAGGTAGAAAGATAGAAAGGTAGAAAGGAAGAAAGGTAGAAATGTAAAGGATATTATAGGTAGCGAGGTATCATAGACGATACTTTTCTACAAAGAGATTCCCGCAGAGGGCTCCTGGAGAACCTGTAGTTTTAAAACCTTGGATTAGCATAACAATGTCCTGGAATATTTCAAGACTGGGGTCAAGAAATCCTCTAAAGGTAAACCTAATCCCTCTCCCAGTTGAAGGGAGGACTTGGAGTTAATCTTTACAATGCTAATTCTTCCCTTTATTCTCAACTCTTTCAAAGGAAACAATCTTAGAAAGAGGGTTTGGTGTCCTCTTGACTCCTGGAACTAGTCAAGGGGGGGAAGGGGGCAAGAAAGGGGAAAGGGCGGGGGGGGGCTGGGGGGGGAAGGTAAGTGCCATGTTTTATATATTCCTGCAACCTTTACCATACTGAGAGTATATATATATGTATATACTAATTTATATATATATATATATTTGTTGCAGATTTACCTGGAACTATGTTAAGTTACTGATATCTTTCAACCTCTCTAATCTATATATAATATACAGTCATAACCAGAAAACTCTCAAACAGGAAGACTCAAGTTATGACTTTAAATAGTTCAATAAGCATGGGACACATCACTTGTGCAGTGTAAACAGACCCATTTCGTGTCTTCGTTAAATTGTTTGTTTTGTAACAACATCTAAAAGTCTAAAAAGAAGGGCGCGAAGCGCCTTGAATTTCTAGTACTCTATATTTCTTATATTTATATAGTTGCAAAATCTGGTGTCGTAAACCTTTGATTTTTCAAATTTTCAGACCAGCGTTTGAAATATCAAATATTTACGCCATCAGGTTGCAATGTTGTAACGATTAGAAAATTAGATTTTGAGGAGTATGGTTAGTTCCTTGACTGATTAATGAATGGAATCAAACCCGAGGTTTCGTGATATAAGTTTATCGAGAAAGGTTTGTAATTGGACTTTAATTGGACAAACCTGTAAACTATACAACATTTTAGAAGAATGCCATTTATAAAGTTTTTTACACCTTTTTTAAACATGAGGAAAAAATATTTTTTTCATAATTTGATGATTTAAAAACGTTCCCGTTTTGTTACAACGCCTGTACAGGTTTTCTGTTTTAAGGCTTATCTAACAAATTAAACATTGCTATGATGTGTATTGTGTATATAAAGATTTTGTTGTTTTGATACGGCCAATCCAGATTTTTATAGACTAAATCTGAACATAAAGTTTGTATATAACATGAGATCTGGTAAAATGCATCGCTTATAGCTAAGGATTCTAACAGATCTCGAATAACAAAATCTATTGTTTAGAAAAACAATGAAATGTATTCTTGATTTAATGTTTTGATTTGAAAATAATTGAAAATCCGCGAATAGTTTGGTGGTTGTAAAAGTATTTCGCACGTTTACTCATGAAGTTTTGAATCTGTTATATTATGTCAGCTGTAATCTGTAGATTGTAATTTAAAAAATATCTACTAGGATTTTTATACTTCCCTTAAAGGGACATGTAAGTGTAATTTGATATTAGAACAAAGTATTAAGTATTATATGTTCCAAATATCAAATATTTACATTATCAGGGTTGCCAAGATTTAGTGATTCAAAAATTTAAGTTTGTGGCAAAAACTCAATTCATTTAAACAAAAATAGAACTAACCAGGGACAAAAAACGCTAGAAATCCGGTAAAAAAATCGTGAATAATTGATTTTAAAAAGTTCAAGGTTATTCAAGGACTTATGTTAATTTTTTAAGATACTCGTTTATTTCAATTCTTTGATTTTTTCTTTCCATTTTTTCCTTTGCAGAGCAAAATTTTGTTAACAGAATGTCGCAGAAATTAAAGATTTAAAAAAATTAAAAATCAATCTGTTCTTTTTGTACACCCTGTACTAAGCAATTCTGTACCTTGAGATACTAATCTTAATGGTTAAAGACATCGTATTATGTATAATATGTAGAGATAATATACATAATATGCATAAACACTCCATGAAAAGTGAGGTAAATGGTTTCAAGTTTAGGTAAAAATACTAAATACGAGCATATTTACTGCATAAAAAGAGGATAATTTGTGGCGGGTATAATTATTTAAATATATATGTATGAAATCTGGGTGGTCTAAACCACAAAGTCGTGAGACGAAAGAGAATGAATCAACCAGGTTAAAATAGTGAAATCTCAGGGACGTTTCAGTAAAATTTCTTTATTTTCCGAGGATGAGCATGATGTAGAAACCTTAGAAAGTAAATTTTTTGAATATATTAGATTACTCTTAAATGCTATTTAAGGTTGTTCAGTAAAAATACACATTTTCTCCCCCCCCCCCTTATGTGACATTTTTTAAAACTCATTATTCCGTAATCTTTATTCTTCATGCTCATTACTCATCTTTGAACTTTTGCAATCCTCATTTAAAAAAAATAAACTTCATCATCCGAACTCTATTCATCCGTATCTATTATCCAGATCCCTTTATCCTTTCCATTCCCGGATTTACTCTGATCCTATTCTTAGTCATCCAACCCTGATTTCAATCCGACAAATCCGTCCTGTAATAAAATCTTACTCATTCGTCATACATTCAAATCATACTCATCCGTCCTACACTCAAATCCTACTCACCCATCCTACACTCAAGTCATACTCATCCATCCTAAACTTAAGTCCTTCTCATCCAACCTACACTCAAATCATACTCATCTGGCACAGACTCAAATCATACTCATCCATCCTACACTCAAATCATACTCATCTGGCACACACACTCAAATCATACTCATCAGCCCTATACTCAAATTCTACACATTTGTCCAAAATTTAAACCATGATATGTTTTCTATGTCTTCTTTTATCCCCCCCTCCTTTCCCAATTTTTGTACCGCCCCTGATCTGAAAGCAAATCCTTCCTCCCCTTTCTACTCCGTGCTAAATCGGGCGAAGCCAGGAAAATTTGTTTTAAATTAAGTTTTTGTTGCATGAATAAAATTTTGATAATATATGAAAACAGTTTTTCAACAAAATTTCATTCATACGGTAGTTTCTGCTTGAGGCTCCGGTAATGGGGGCTGAGTCGTTATTATATTCACAGCTCAGAGTTCTTCCTCAACCGATTTTTCATCTTTTCAACAATTTTTCTACTTCCTCTTTCTCCCGCATAAACTTTTAATTCAACAGAAATAATGTTTAACATTTTTTTCATGAATAAATGAACAGACGGACCGCGGGGTAGATTAATTAAAATGGATCTAACTCGTTTTAGTTTCTAAATATGGTGTATCAGTTAGTCTTGCAGATAAGATCAAATCAAAGCATGTAAATTGTAATATTTGACTTTTTGCATCACATTGGTCTAGTGTACATAAACAAATCACTGAGTTAGGTCCGGCTAATAAAGGCATTTAAAATCTTATTTTAATATGTGATTTGAAATATGTAAGAAATACTACCGCTCTGTATCCGGATATAGGATGAGTGAACAGTACTTCTGTACAATATATATAAAACATGATTCTAATTTTTAATTCCTGGCTGTATCATGATGCAAAATAAGTATAAGGTACTCGGTCTATATCAGGATACAGGATGAGTAAGAAGCACTCTTAGCTGTATCCATGGATATATAATATCAGAATACAGGATGAGTAAGAAGTAATCCTATCTGTATCAGGATACAGGATGAGTAAGGAGTACTCCTAGCTGTATCAGGATACAGGATGAGTAAGAGTACTCCTATCTGTATCAGGATACAGGATGAGTAAGGAGTACTCCTATCTGTATCAGGATACAGGATATGAGTAAGGAGTACTCCTAGCTGTATCAGGATACAGGATGAGTAAGAGTACTCCTATCTGTATCAGGATACAGGATGAGTAAGGAGTACTCCTATCTGTATCAGGATACAGGATAAGTAAGAAGTACTCCTAGCTGTATCAGGATACAGGATAAGTAAGAAACCTTTATCAGTATACAGGATGAGTAAGAAGAACTCCTAGCTGTATCAGGATACAGGATGAGTAAGGAGTACTCCTGCCTACATCAGGATACAGGATGAGTAGGAAGTGCTCATACTTGTATCAGGATACAGGAGGAGTAAGAAGTAATATTACCTGAATCAAGATACAGGATGAGCAAGAAGAACTCCTACATGTATCAGGATACAGGATGACTAAGACGTGTATACAGGCTGAGTATGGAAAGGATTATATCAGGCAGAGGTTGATGAGGAAGGGTGAGGGATTAAAGTTGACCTAGAGAAGGATAGAGAGGGATTATCAGCGGGGTAGGTTGAGTAATCTAGGTATGGGTCTGTAATCATTTTCTTTTTCAATGTATATAGATAAATAACAGGGTTACTCACAATGTATGAGACTTTCTAAACGACAGTACGTTATTCATTAGTTCTTTTATTTCTGGGCGCCTTTTTGTGCCAAAGAAACTGAGTTATTGCCACAATCATAAATTTTCTAATCAATATATCTTTGCAACCTTATGGTGTAAACCTTTTGATCAAACAGAATTCATAGTTTGAAATATCAAAGGTCTGCGACATTGGGTTTCAAAGATAAGGGATTTAGAAAGTAGAGTTTGTGGCAAAAACTCATTTCCTTTTAATGTATTTTTCGGCCGACCGTTTTAAGACCAAAGAAGATACAAAGGAACCCAAAAAGCTTTGTTTACAAACAAAGGGAGGAATATAAGCAAAACTAATAAAGTCCTATTTCTCCTGCAGAAACCGTAGTTTAACACTGTTTTGAAAACAAACATGTGATACTTTTTGGTAAATAATTTAGGAGAGGTATTTATAGTTATATATTATACATATTAATGTTTAAAGGTATATTCGAGAAAGGAAAATAATATATGCAGAAAAAGTATGGAAAAGGGGGGGGTCCCCCGTCAATACCCCTCGACACTTCCCCTCCGGTCCCAGACACTGAGATCCAGACAGCTATGATAATTAACGAACTATTTTCAAGACCTGGTCGATTTATGAAGTGTTACAACGCCTTGCGCCTTGTCCTTTGATTTTGTCATATTAACTAATTTTTAACTTTTTTGTAGCCCTGAACATGTATTTTTATAATTCCATTTGCTTTTTTCTAGCTTCAACTTAAATGGAGTAATGGGAAATATACTGATATATTTTATTATATGTGAACATTTTCTAGCTTCAGCTTAATGGAGTAATGGGAAATATACTGATGGGAAATATACTGATATATTTTATTATATGTGAACATTTTCTAGCTTCAGCTTAATGGAGTAATGGGAAATATACTGATATTTTTTATTATATGTGCACATTTTCTAGCTTCACCTTAATGGAGTAATGGGAAATATACTGATATATTTTATTAAATGTACAGTTTGGTTCACTGCAGCATAACTCCTTTATCAGTAATATTTAAGTATTCTTCTTTCTTAAAAAAGCTTTATTTTTATTTTATGAACTTGTAAACTTTTTAACTATCGAGATATTTACATTTATTTTTGGGGTAGGCTATCGTAAAGTTTCGGGGGGTTTATCCTATTTTTCTAGAGATAGATATAAAACATGTAATAAAGCAGACACCTTTAAGTGGAGTGACTTAACAAAATTTAAAATGTCTGTTCGAAGCGTCAGTGGAGATGGATTAGATATACATCGTTTAAAAGAGACTCACAACCTTTTTTAAAGCGACCCTTGATTAAAAAAAATTGTAGTAAATCGTCTTTGAACCCAACTATTCCCTTATCTATAAAATATATTTTTGTTATCTAAAAGCTGACAACCTTTGGCCATAATTTCCCTAGAATTGATGAGAAATGGAATTATGTCTTTGCCACAAATTCTGATTTTCTAATTCCTATATCTTGCAACTCAATGTCACCCAATTTTAAACTATGAATTCTATTAGATCTAAGTTTAAAATATTAAAGGTTGACATCAATCTCAATTGAAAAGTTGCAATCTTGAGTTTGTGGCAAAGACTCAATTCTTGTTTTTATTTTAAAGATGGATTCTACAATGTATCGTTTCTGAGATAAATCTATTAAACTGTTGAGAATCAATTATGTCACTGGTTAATTGAACCCTAGCTTTAAATTAATGAAACAGTCCCTTTAAGTGCAGTTAGGAGCAGCTAGGAGTAGAAGTATTTGAATGCATTGAACTGCACTGCGTGTGGTATCTTTATTCAATACCGGGAGATGAGTCTTAAAATATTATTTCAATAGAGTTAAATTATTTTTTTTCAAATTCTTTTCTAACTTTCTAGGTTTGTTAATGTATGTATTTGTAGGAACGTTTTGTAAGTTTTATTAGAATTGATGATATTTAATTTTCTTTTTATCTTTCAAATTCGTCCATATCCGACCTTATCGTTGTTTAAAACTAGTTGTACGATAAGGGGTTCTTTAATCTTATCATGACCGTGATATTCCATCCTGTAGAATTAAAAGACTAAGATATAAACCTTCACATTGTATGTGTTTAGAGGTGGGACCTCTTGTATTGAGGATATCTAGATTAATACTTAATCTCGATCTTTTGTTAATCTGCAGATTAATGTAATCCTTATTTGAAGAGTGTCGTCTGTGGAAAACGAGGGGAATTTTGCGTTCAACCAACGAGAGAACAGAGAAATTGCGCGGATTTAAAAAATCAAGAGATTAAACAGATTCTTCGTAAAATTCAAAAGTGTCCAGCTCAGAAGTCAAAACTTTTATGTTGTTAATCTCTGGATCAAGCCTTGATCTCCATCTTATGCAGATTCACAGATTAATTTAATTCCTCTTTGATATCCTGTGGTGTTCAGGGATAACTTTAGTTAAGTGATCAAGCATGGATCCTCAATTTTTAAAGTGTCCACATTGGATATCGAGAATATACGTTCAGGATGAAGAAAAAGAAGTTAAGACTACTGGATTATTTAAGATTGCAGTCGAGTACGAAAAATCTTAATCTAGGAACAAAACTGGAGTCTGTGTTGCATATATCATATGGACAACTATATCACGTGGATTTAACGGTTCTGTCAATATATCAGAAAGCTGTGGCGTTCGATCACAATTTGAACCATTATACATAATATTTTAGCCTTTTTTCTTAAATACTTTTTGTCGGCATATACATAATGAAATAATGAAAAAGTATAATATAAACATATCCGTAAGTTTAAAGATTGTTGAATTGTAGACCAAAACACGTTTGATTTCAAATAAATGAAACCAAATGCTTCTCAATCTGGCTAGTCCGGGGTGATATGTCAACCAACTCAATATATATAAGGTAACTATATTACAGATGGGGTTACAAGTACGAGTTTTGCGCTCTTATAACAACTGAAGTATTTCTTTTAACGGACCAGGGTTTAAAAATCTTGCACGACAATAAAAAATGGTGTTTTCAATAATTTTCATAATTCTTTTCACATTTAGATTTTCAAAAACACGTGTTTGTTAAAATACTTGGTTAAAAAAGGATAGGCTTGTATAGAACGAAAAAGTACAAATCTAACAACTGGTTACTCTGTAAAGGTTATATTATCTAAGGAACGCAATAACTGAAAATTGTCGCTATAGTGCTAATTAACAACTAAACATTCTTGCATTCTTTTCTTTTACACTTCATTTTTTTCACAAATTTTAAGTTTTATCGTAAGAATGTTAAAAGTTTCCTAATGCCATCTTGCAGCCAACAAATTACACACATTCCTGAGGGCTATAAAATCCAGTGTTTCCACAGCGGAGACCTTAGCTAGAGCTTTTATGAGGAGGAGAGAGGGAGAAAGAACCCTTAAATATTTTAATATTAAGTTGGGTTGAGAATTCTAAAGACAGATAATGAATATTTATGAATATCCTGGCGAGCTGGGGCTGCTGAACACTTGTTTAGAATAATCTATGTTTGAACTCTGAGCAGAGGGTTTAGATAAATATATATACAATTGTATAAAAATATGGTAGAAACCAGGGTAAAATAGTAATTTCATTTTCCAGGTTTGGAGTTAAATTGGTTTATGCCTTGTTTTTGTTTACTATCAGATAATTCTAGGTTAAGTCCTGAGAATCATGTTCCAAGTGTGCGTAATAACAGATTCAACACCTAATTCCATAAATCTTAAGATTATCTTAAACCAAGAAAACCATAAATATATAAATTGGATATTTCTATATTGGATATTTCTATATTGGATATTTCTATATTGGATATCTCCATATTGGATATTTCTATAATGGATATCTCTATATTGGATAACTCCATATTGGATATCTCTATATTAGATATCTCTATATTAGATATCTCTATATTTGATATTTCTATAAACTTTTTAAACTACACCATTTATATATATATGTGTGCATAGCTTTGTGTGTGAGTAAATCTCTATAATAATAATATTGGATATCTCTATAATGCATATCTCTCTATCTCAATGTCTCTATAATGGATATTATTAATTTTTATTTCAATGTCTTTATGCTGGATATCATGAATTTTTATCTCAATGTCTCTATATTGGATATCATTATGTGTCTATAATGGATATCATGAATTCTTATCTCAATGTCTCTATATTGGATATCATTATGTCTCTATAATGGATATCATGAATTACAATTGACTCTGGAAATCATTTTATTAACCTCCAACTCTATTAAGCATCTCTACAGTGTACATTTATTCTCAACACTTTAAACATGAAATTCTTTAAACTGAAGCAAGAAGTTAGCTCTTTGCACCCTTGGAATATTCATGACCAAGGCTATAAAAAAGCATAAGACGGTTGGTGAAGTCAAACCAAGGGCAAAGTTGGGCCTGATTTGAAAAATGGATGCATAATTCTCATGGCTGTGTTCTCGTTCCTCAGTAAGTATATATATATATATATATATATTACAGTGATCCAAAGGTGGAGAGCTCTAGATGAGAATTTTGCTAAATACTTTTTAAAAATAAGTTTAACAACAAGTTCTTTTAAAGTTCTAAAATGTATTTGTCTAGAGCTACCAAAAAGTTTAAGTCAGGTAAAATCAAAGGCCAAGGTGTTGTGACACTTTAGAGTCGACCCCGTCTTGAAGATAGCTGTCTGAATCTATGTGATATCATCATCTGAATCTGTTACGATCTTTAGCATATTCAAAGTCATTTTTTTCATGTTTCTGAATATATTCGAGATCTTGGATTTGAGTTTAATTAATAGATCTTTCGATACAGCCAAATATCCAGCTGTTCAACCGTGCAGGTTTTTATGATATCCGAGTTCATGTATCCCTTCATCATCGTATCCGTTAAACCCTTTATTCCTGTGTCCTTGTATCCCTGCATTTATATTCTTAAGTATATATTGCATCAATGTATCCTGTATTCATATATTCATGTATCTCTGTATCCAAGAATTCAAGCATCCAAGTATCCAAGTATCCAAGTATCTAAGTATCCAAGTATCCGTATATCCAAATATCCAAGTATCCAAATATCCAAGTATTCAAATATCCAAGTATCAAGACATCCAAGTATCCAAGTATCCAAGTATCCAAGTATCCAAGTATCCAAGTATTTAAGTATCCAAGTATCCAAGTATCCAAGTATCCAAGTATCCAAGTATCCCAAGTATCCAAGTATCCAAGTATCCAAGTATCCAAGTATCCAAGTGTCCAAGTATCCAAGTATCCAAGTATCCAAGTATCCAAGAATCTAAGTATCCATGTATCCAAGTATCAAAGTATCCATGCATTCAAGTATCCAAGTATTCAAGTATACAAGTATCCAAGTATCCAAGTATCCAAGTATCCAAGTATCGAAGTATCCCAAGTATCCAAGTATCCAAGTACTACTAGATGCAACCTGTAAACTCAAGTCATCTCCTCTCTAGGATCCCGCTGATCTTCTGATAACTTTATCTAAACTAACTATTTTTCAAGAAAATTAGAAGACAAGATGAAAAAATTATCAAGATCAAAATCATCAAATTCGGTCCGTTGAAGAATGAATGATAAGGGAAAAAGTTAATGGAAAAAGAACAGGTGGAAAAAGGATAAATGTGATTGAAGCTCTGATAGTTTCAAGGAGGGAGGGGATGGGGTGATTCCTGGTATCCTGGTATCCTGGACCCTGGTTTCCTGGTATCCTGGTGTCCCGGTATCCTGGTATCCTGAACTCTGTTCTCCTGGTATCGAAATAGCGGTAAAAACTTGGTTCATGTTTTTACACAGTTTAAATCCGATGGAACTGAATAAATCTTGGTAAATACGATTAGTTTTTCCTTGCGTCGGTTTTATTGAAATTCTAACGAATATATTTCTTTTCAGGAATTCCTGTCAGCCGTTGTCTCATTAATGCGTTAAAGTTTCCGCCGGACATTTGTCTGTGTTTCTTGATAGTGGATAGTTTGTCTAAATTAGATGTTTTTTTCTCATCAAAATCATCAGAATTTCAACCTTATCATGGAATCGGACGGTTATAAAATATCTGGGTTCAATTTGAAGCCGTGAAGATTTCAATATTTCATCACAGGTCTGGAAAAAATGACAAATTACACAAATTTTGATACTCTAATCAAGCGATGATTTTCAAAATTTAGAGTGTGGGATAAGAAGTGTAATAACAATGAAACAATAAGAGAATTAATGGTATGTATTGTGTATACTGTACATATTACAATACAGACTGTACAGTACTGTGTACACTGCAGACTGTACAGTATTGTGTACACTGCAGACTGTACATTATTGTGTATACTGCAGGCTGTTTAGTATTGTGTACACTGCAAACTGTATATTATTGTGTACAGTGCTATACAGTTTACACTGCAAACTACACACTATTGTGTACACTGCAGACTGTACAGTATTCTGTACACTGGAAACTGTATAGTATTGTGTACAGTACTATACAGTTTACACTGCAAACCGCAGACTGTACAGTATGTGTACACTACAGACTGTACTGTACAGTTTACACTGCAAACTAAATAGTATTTTGTACACTTCAGACTGTACAGTATTCTGTACGCTGCAAACTGCAGACTGTACAGTATTCTGTACACTGAAAACTACAGATTGTACAGTATTTTGTTCACTGCAGACTGTACTGTACAGTTTACACTGCAAACAAACAGTATTCATTACACAGCAGACTGTACAGTATTGTGTAATCTCTTTTTGTCTGTCCGAACATAACTACCCCTGGACCGATTTGGCTCAAATTTTGATTGGAAAACTCGGTAGAACCACGGAAATGTTATAACTGTGATTCAAAATTTAAGTTGAATCGGTTGACATTTCTGTGGAAAGTTTCCGGGCAAAGCCGTGTTTCCAGGCTAGTGTCTAATATTAATCAAACATTTCTAGAACTAACACCATAGGGTGTGGGGAGTAATTGGCATATATAGCAGATAGGTAGGTCTGGTGTTTTATACCAGCCGAACCCTGAATACACATGCACCCTGCAACAGTTTATGATTGTGGTTAAAATGTTTAATTGACGATAAAACCTGTAAATATACAGAATTTAATCAGAATCAGACAAATAATCTTTATTTTATTAAACATAACATAACACAGCTTAAAGGGACTGCTCCTTTATTTTATTAAACATAACATAGCACAGCTTAAAGGGACTGCTCCTTTATTTTATTAAACATAACATAGCACAGCTTAAAGGGACTGCTCCTTTATTTTATTAAACATAACATAACACAGCTTAAAGGGACTGCTCCTTTATTTTATTAAACATAACATAACACAGCTTAAAGGGACTGCTCCTTTATTTTATCAATCATTATACAACTTTTAAGGACTGTTTTTTATTTTATTCAAGCATAATATAAGACAACTTGAAGATACTGTTTCTTTATTTTATCAAAAATAACACAAAAAAACTTACGAGGAATGCAAAAACATTGTAGTGAGTAGTGACCAAATTTTCTATTTCAAAAATTCACTAGAATTCCAAACTGAAAGCTTTATGGCAAAATAATGTTAAACTCAAAACATGTTGGGTCCTGTAAAAGTGTTATACTTCTTAAACTAAAAGTAGGTTAATTAATTATTGTCCAACAGGTCATCTTTGTCTTAATCTTTTCAACTTTGTATGTACAGGGTTACCTACAAAGGATGAGACTGTACAGACGGCTGTACAGAATTTTGTTTAGTCTCTTTTTTTCCATTCAGGGTTTCTTGCAGGCTAAACTGCGAGAAACCAAAATTAAGCTTCAAATCGTCATATTTTCAGAGTTGTTTTCACAGTCTCATCCTTTGTGGGTAACCCTGTGAATCAAAATCTACCGATTGAACCCAAAATAATTAATATTCCGCCGTTTTATAGAGAAAACAGGATTATGTTTGCTTTCTTTTACAAGGTTTCAGCTGGTACAACACAAACTACATGTATACAAGGAGATACTATATGACTCTACTGTGAGAACTGTTTTTAAAATCTACATCTACCTGATTTTACTCAAGTACACCTGATCTATTATAACTCTATTGCGAAGGAGTATATATCTGTTAACAATTAGTGTTAAGTTGGTTACCATTAAACTTGAGTAAAGAGCTAGAAGCATAGAATAGACCTGCAGCATTTCATAGATAAGGGATAAACTTAGGAAATTATGTTTATTGATGTCCTCCAGGTGCCCCTGAGGGTTGATCCAACCTCCTCCAGGTGCCCCTGAGGGTTGATCCAACCTCCTCCAGGTGCCCCTGAGGTCTGATCCAACCTCCTCCAGGTGCCCCTGAGGGTTGATCCAACCTCCTCCAGGTGCCCCTGAGGGTTGATCCAACCTCCTCCAGGTGCCCCTGAGGTCTGATCCAACCTCCTCCAGGTGCCCCTGAGGTCTGATCCTAACCTCGTCTTATAAATAGTATTTTTATCCGAGCCTCAAGCAATATCGTCTTTACCACACAGCCTAGCACTAGCATTACACACGTTTAAAATATCCAATATTTTTGGTTCAAATTGGAAGGATGATGTGAGGGGGGATATAGAAGGGTTGGGGTGAGGGGGGGGGTTAATGCAGAGGGGGAGGGGACTGGGGGGATGGATTAAGAAAGAAAAGGGTGGAGGGTGATGATATACTTAAAGTAGTAATTTTAGCAAATATATCATTTAGACATGTCTTAATCCTAACAAACTTACACCCTGGCACACACACACACACAACAATCAACAATACTTTTTACTTCAAGAATAAGATATTTTTTTGCAACAGAGTTTAATTTTTTTTACAGCTCCAGAAATGTTTGTAAATTATATAATACTTTTTTGAGGCTGGTTTTAATTGGTATGTCCAGATTCAGATTGACAGTAGAAAAACTGTGTAGATTACCCTGAGTCTCCCGTCCTCTTGTCGTATATTTTTAATATTATTATTATTATAATAATTTATTATTATTATATTATTATATATTATTATTATTTTATTATTATTATTATTATTATTATATTATATCTGAATATAATCGTGTACCTTAAGGACTGTACGCGTGAAGTGACCTCGATGCAAAGATGCCAATGTACAATTTATAACTATACCCTTAAAAGCGTAGGATCAAGTGTGAATAAGATGTTTTTGTTTATTTAAACTGTTTAAATTCTTTGCAGTTTCCATGCAAAAGTGACTTGCGCAATTCTTGGTTAAAAGAAACATTGGATTAACTCACAGAAATAAACACTGGTTGAGTCAGACAAACGACGTTATCTTCAACATTTTTGATTAGATTAAGCTTTCAAGAGTACCGTTGTAAAACTACGCTTCAGTTCCTTTCAGTTTGTCTCCACGAGTCCCACTAAACATGATGATCAAGAGGCGATTTAAATATCGTCTTAGATTACTAATCTAATGACCGAAAAAAGGTTTCACGATCTTAAACCTTCTAGAATATCTCTTAACTAGACTGTAAGGGCGTTTCACGCCCATCTTCTATTTTGATTGTGAACATTTTCTCGAATAAAAGTTTGCGGATTTTTGAAAAAAATCGTGAATTTTCAAAATTTTATGTTCATCGAATTTTGTTGGAGGCAAATTTTTTAAATGTTGATCATCCATAAACCTTCCCTGGGGTCACGCGAGGTCCCACAAATAATTTGGGCCCGGACGGTTCAGCCGTTTTAAAGTTTATTGGATGCAAACAAACAGACAGACACCCAAACAAACAGACAAGCAAAGTATATATATATAGATTGGTTGATTAGATAAAGATTATAAATGGTTGAATATCACAATATAGCTCATGTCTCTCTACTATAAAGAAATGATAATTTTAATAGGAGACTAAACTTGTTGTATACCAAATAAAATGTGAATGTTAATGAGCAGTTTGAGATTATGATTTATTATGATCAAATGATCTTACCAGAGTATATTATACCTTGATAAACCAACCTACTGCATTATTGTGAAATTCTGATCAAACCNGTATTCCATACTCCAGGGGTATTCCATACTCCAGGGGTATTCCATACTCCAGGGGTATTTCATACTCCAGAGGTATTCCATACTCCAGGGGTATTCCATACTCCAGGGGTATTCCATACTCCAGGGGTATTTCATACTCCAGAGGTATTCCATACTTCAGGAGTATTCCATACTCCAGGGGTATTCCATACTCCAGGGGTATTCCATACTCCAGGGGTATTCCATACTCCAGGGGTATTTCATACTCCAGAGGTATTCCATACTCCAGGGGTATTCCATACTCCAGGGGTATTCCATACTCCAGGGGTATTCCATACTACATATTCTATACTCTAATCTAATATAATTCACAGATGCATTTGAATTTTTCCCGCCAAACTTGATGTTTGTGGCATTTTATAGATTAATTATTATTATTCTTTTCTGACCTTGGGATAAATTCTAAACATTTTTCAAATTTATCTTTTTCTGTTGGATCATCCTCCTTCAGAATTCAATCTTTTTGTGGCCAAATAATTTTCAACGCTCTGACAAATTATTCTTTGACACAAATCTGATATTTTCAAGAGGTATTTGGAAAAAATCCTGAAAAATCATAGTTAGGGATATTTTTAGAGCTCAATGGTCCGGGATTGATTTGACTCCATTCATTGGGCAGCGTTGAATTCAAACTGGAACAGGGTGACTTGAGTTCGGAAATTTTAGAATTTAAGATCTTCGTAAGAAGCCTAGATTCAGTAGTATTTAGTTTTTCCTATTAACATATGGGATAGTTTATAGATTCAACATACTTATTTATTTAATTTTAAAGGGACTGTCGTTGTAATTTCAAGAGGGCATGTCCAATTCACAACGGTACCCTTTAAAACTTAATCTAATCAATAATGTGGAAGACGACATCATGGAAGTGATTAATTCTAATAAGTATCTGATTTCTGGCCACAAATTAACTTTTCTAATCTCTTATCTCTATATCTTTGACGGGGTAAACCTTTTATATTTCAAACTTAGACTATTTTATCCAACAGAATTTATAGTTTGAAATACCAAATGTACGTCTACGACATAGGGGTTTAAAAGGGTAAAACCCCAGTTTCATTCTCCATTGTCCGGAAGCAGGAAAGGCGTTAAGAACTTTTGTAGTTAACCCTCACACTTGAAATAATCAGTTTTCAAAATGGATTTATAATTTATACTTGATCAGACAAAGCTAGCTTTTAAGGGTACCGTTGTGAATCAGACATGCCTATACTACCTCAGAGCTTGAGTTTGGATTTTTATCTTTCTACTTTTTCTGCTTATCGGATCGAAAGGGGTTAGATATCAGTTTGGTGATCAAGGATTATCTGGGTTAGTTCAAATTTACTCCGTCTATAAACCTTGTGAAGCTTGAAAAAGGTTGAGAGGTTGGTATTCATGAATTCAGTTTTTACCCCAAGTGTCAACTTTGACCCTCCACCAATCCAACCAATACACAAGGAATAATGTGGTGTCAAAAGTATTTTTATTATCGGCCCCTTTTTAAATCTTGGTTGAAAATTCGTATTCATGACGTTTCATTTTAACTAATTACATATTTTTAAATCTTCAAAAAGGCTTCCCACTTTCTGAAACCTTTTTATTTTAATTTGGTTTAAAAAATAAATTGAAGTTTAATCTGCGTAAGAAATAGTCTCGTAAAGTTTACAGTGTACCCTGTATTGAATTATATACCTGACTGAATAACAAAATATAAAGGATAAATTTGTCAAATATTAAAATATCCAAGTACCAGGAGAACCTGAATAACCCGGAGAAGGAAGAGAAAACTCTCATAAATCCAATTATTCTCTAAAAACTTCAATCCAGTATCCGGGTCCTAGTTTCAATAGGAAAGTGTTGAAAGACCTGAGATGGTTTCCTTAGGTTCAGATTTAGTTCCTGGAAGAATAAACATCCCTTATTCACACAAAATAAACACAAAACTATTCATATGATTATATTAATACTATTAGATGGAAATTGGTTTGATTGGTTTGACTCGTTTGACAACGTCAAATAAGACAGAATAAAAAAACAATTACACTGTTAACTGTTAAAGGATTATCAACTGAATAGTAGGTGCATGGATCTTCAAAAATTATGTGATTCGCTGCAGTAGCTTGTTAATCTTTTTAATGACAAAAAAAGTTTTTTGTCGTTTTTTAAGAATCAGCTTTTAAGGGGGGACTATATTCGGCAATCATTATTCTTCTGCATGGGTTCGTTCAATGTTTGGATTTTAATGTAAAATTCAGTCTCTAGAGCTGAGTGACAAAACTTAATCAATTTTAAGGTTTGATTCCAGTGTAAAGAAAATTTCTCCGCGTTCAATCGTATAATCTTTGTATTGTGAGGAGAATTCCAATCCAAGTATCATATTCAGATTCACGGTGGGAATCCAGGCTTACACTCACCTTATCAAGATTTTAGATTCTCCAGGGTATGTTTAGCATACTAGAGACGGAGAATTAATAGTTTCTCTTAAAGATATAGAATTCAAAGATTGTCAGTCAGAATTAATGAAATATCTGGCCTAGGCAAAACCCCGATGAGCGTCATCAGTTATTGCGAATAATCTTGTTTATAGATATTTCTTCTTTAGTGACGTCAGTTTAAACTAGTTTTAACTAGTTTTTAATGTACGCAGCATTACTCCTGAATCTGCTAATTTTATAATTTATCAGAAATGATAAAAAACAAGGTAAGGAGGAGACTTTTCTGAGGAGAGTATCGTCAATCTTGAATATGCTTGATATCGATATCCAATGTGGGCAATTTTGATGATGAATGCTTGAGCCCTGAAATATCTTATTTATCTCCGAATGTTATCCTAGCAGTTATCCAAGTTATGTGCTAACTTTGTGTAATACTAACTTAATTACAATTTGACTTTGAAAATGGTCGTTATTTTATTCAAAATTTACTTGGATGCCTATATCTATGGAAGATCGAATAAAGAAACCCCTGAATGGTTTAGAGAGGGTGGGGCGGGGGGGGGGGGGGTAAACAAAGGATCATCACTAACGGAAACATTTTTACCCAGACATTCCTCCGGATTTAAAAGTTTCCAAGTATGGGAATGAACTGCTCTAATATGATACTAGGTGCCGGAGAAAAGTGATAAAAGAACCGAGAATCAGTAATAAAATGGAGACTGTAATTTACATCGGTATGTGGGTCAAGAATTTTCTTAGATTGATATCTTCTGATTTATTCTTGGAAAGAGGAGACAAAAAGAACTTTAGCATATTTCTCAACCTTATCCCCAGACTGTCCAGCCTACCCGGAGAAAAAGCTTGGCATCGCGCAACCTGTAAAAACATGCAGTTTTTGCAGGTTTATCCAACAGGTTTACTCCAGATTATTCTTAGGACGCTTATCAATCAGTTTGTCAAGAGCGTTTAAAAGCTTCTATGGGAGCGAAACATGTTTATTTTTAAGAGAAAGGAGGGGGGGGGGGTTATGACATTGATTACGGAAAGGTAGTTTAAAAGAATAAGGTATAATTGTATAACTTTTTTTTACATATTTTGATTTTTACAGAAATGCTTTTCTTCGAAATTTTCCACTAGAGCTTGATTAGTTGCCAAGTTAGAATTTTTAAAAAAGACCAAATTTTCAGTTTCTCCAACCCTGGAGATAAATCCAGAATTCTTCTCAGTATTCACTAATAACCCCCGGACCTGGAGAAATGAAGAATGTGTTGGGTTGGGTCGGAATGTTTTTTCTTTCAAAAATGTTATCCCAAACCATTTGTTTCTCTTGTTTGGGATAAAAGAACTCACAGAAAACCCCCCTCCCCTGCCATCCCTCTCTCCTCCTCCCCCCACTCCTACTTGTAATGAAAGCCTGAAGAGAAGGAGCGACTAATATCACATTTTGAAATATATCGGAATGTATGGAAGAGGGGTCTGACACTCTAACTTTCTAGGATAGATTTAATGAAATCTATTAAATTCATCACAGGGACCCCATTTGTAAATCAAATAAAGCAATGCATGTTATTTGTAGATGAAATGAGAAGCGGAGAAATAACTTGCTCCGCTACATCATCAAGGAAGAAATCCAACAACAAGATAAGATAAATCCACAAACCAGTAGTTCCGGAGAACGAGAACTATTCATTCTTCTCCTCACATATACTCTTTTTCCATATGTGATTATTTATCTTTCTATAAAAGACTAGCTATCGTTTTAGGTTCAGGAAGATATATAATTTATTTCAAAGTTCAAAGACAAAAGGACTTTTTTCTCTTCAAGGTTTGTTTTATCCTGACCTCTGAGAACCTGAGAGAGGAAGGAAAAATGTGGGAGAAATATCACGAGTACGGGTCGGCGCCATGGTAGAACTGAAATTTGTCTTCCTGAAGATATTTCTAAATCTCAATATGATAGAATCTGAAAAAGCTCCCCCCTCCCTCCCCTCTTTATTATGTTATGAATGCTATTTGGGAGAAGTGAAACCTTTCAGAAGAGATATTTAAAAGATTCCCGCATTTATTTCTCTTTTTAAAATTTTATATCATTGCGGAACAATTTAATAATTGCGGCATGTATATTTCTTCCTATGCTTTTTTATCTAGTATCTGTCAATGATCCGCAGAATAAAGGAATTGAGTCTTTGCCACAAACTCTGCTTTTCTAAACCCTATATCTTTGGATTCCAATGTCGTAGACCTTAGATATTTCAAACTATGAATTCTGTTAGATCAAATAATATAAGTTTGAAATATCAAAGATTTACGACATTGGGTTCCAAAGAAATAAGGATTTTAAATTAAGAGATTGTGACAAAGACTCAATTCCTTTGCGGAAATATAAAAATTCAATCATATTTTGTTTCTTCTGGATATTGGTAAATAATTAAAATGGCACGTACACCGTCAAAAATAAACGATTTAGAGGGAGTGGGGGCGGGGGGGGGGGGGAGGTCGTAATATGCGTAAAAATAATGTTATGGTGCCGTTAAGTAGATGTAATTTTTTTAGGAACTTTTATCTATCTATCTTTCTATCTATCTGTCAAGGTGTCTGTATCTATCTATCAATTTACCTATCTATCTATCTATCCATCTATCTGACTTGAGATCTGTTGAACCTGACACTGATGGATAAGAAGAATACTAAGTAGTTGAAATTGATCTTAGGGTCAAAATATCTTAACTCCTCAAATGCTTTAACCCCAACCTAGAGCAGAGCCTGATCCAACCCTTACCTAGATTAATCCCTAATCTACTCCTACCTAAATTAATCCCTGATCCACCCCTACCTAGATTAATCCTTGATCCATCCTTACCTAGACGTATTCCTGATCTACACCTACCTAGATTAATCCCTAATTCACCCCCACATAGATTAATACCTGATCCGTCCCTACCTAGATTAATCCCTGATCAACCCTATCTAGATTAATCCCTATCCATCCTTACATAGATTAATCCCTGATCCAACCCTACCTAGATTAATTGTAATCCACCCCCAACCTAGATTAATCCCTGATCCAACCCTATCTAGATTAATCCCTGATCCATCCTTACCTAGATTAATCCCTGATCCACCCCTATCTAGATTAATACCTGATCCATCCTTTCCTAATGATACTAGGTGCCGGAGAAAAGTGATAAAAGAACCGAGAATCAGTAATAAAATGGAGACTGTAATTTACATCGGTATGTGGGTCAAGAATTTTCTTAGATTGATATCTTCTGATTTATTCTTGGAAAGAGGAGACAAAAAGAACTTTAGCATATTTCTCAACCTTATCCCCAGACTGTCCAGCCTACCCGGAGAAAAAGCTTGGCATCGCGCAACCTGTAAAAACATGCAGTTTTTGCAGGTTTATCCAACAGGTTTACTCCAGATTATTCTTAGGACGCTTATCAATCAGTTTGTCAAGAGCGTTTAAAAGCTTCTATGGGAGCGAAACATGTTTATTTTTAAGAGAAAGGAGGGGGGGGGTATTCCTGATCCATCCTTACCTAGATTAATCCCTGATCCAAACCTACCTAGATTAATTCCTGATCCATCCCTAACTAGATTAATCAATTATCCAATCCTACTTAGATTAATCCCTGATCCAACCCTATCTATATTAATCCCTGATCCACCCCTATCTAGATCAAAACCTGGTCAACCCCTACCTAAAATAAACCTCTGGTTAACCCATATCTATAATAAAACCCACGGTCAACCCCTACCTATAATAAAACTCTAATCAACCCCTACCTATAATAAACCCCTGGTCAACCCCTATCTATAATAAAAACCTGGTCAACCCCTACTTATAATAAAACTCTAATCAACCCCTACCTATAATAAACCCCTATCTATAATAAAACCCTGGTCAACCCCTATCTATAATAAAACCCTGGTCAACCCCTATCTATAATAAAACCCTAGTCAACCCCTATCTATAATAAAACCCTGGTCAACCCCTATCTATATTAAAACGCTGATCAACCCCTACCTAAAATAAAACCCTGGTCAACCCCTATCTATAATAAAACCCTGGTCAACCCCTACCTATAATAAAACCCTGGTCAACCCCTATCTATAATAAAACCCTGGTCAACCCCTACCTATAATAAAACCCTGGTCAACCCCTACCTATAATAAAACTCTGGTCAACCCCTATCTAAAATAAAACTGTGGTCAACTCCTATCTATAATAAAACCCTGTTCAACCCCTACCTATAATAAAACCCTGGTCAACCCCTATCTATAATAAAACCCTGGTCAACCCCTACCTATAATAAAACTCTGGTCAACCCCTATCTATAATAAAACCCTGATCAACCCTTATCTATAATAAAACTGTGGTCAACTCCTATCTATAATAAAACCCTGGTCAACCCCTACCAATAATAAAACTCTAATCAACCCCTACCTATAATAAAACCCTGGTCAACCCATACCTATAATAAAACCCTGGTCAACCCCTACCTATAATAAAACTCTTATCAACCCCAACCTATAATAAAACCCTGTTCAACCCCATACCTTTAATAAAATTCTGGTCAACCCCTGCCTTTAATAAAACCCTGGTCAAAACCTATCTATAATAAAACCCTGGTCAACCCCTATCTATAATAAAACCCTGGTCAACCCCTGCTTATAATAAAACCCTGGTCAACCCCTATCTTAATAAAACTCTGGTCAACCCCTATCTATAATAAAACCCTGATCAACCCCTATCTATAATAAAACCCTGATCAACCCCTATCTATAATAAAACTCTGGCGAAGGCCATGATCCATCCTCTACCTATATTAGACCCAGACATCCTTTACTTTTATCAGACCCTGATACATCTCTTCCTAATTTAAGTCTTAATCCATCCCTATCCGGATCAAGATCTTATGCATCCCTTACCTAGATTAGAACATGGTTCAACTTAGTATAGTTCTTGTTTCAATATAATAGAGAATCAGGATGGAAAAGATTTCAGTTGAGAAAGAATCGATAGAACGGTTGGAGGGCGGGAGAAGGGAGGAAGGGTGTGTCTTTCCATTTTCTACAGATGTGTTTTTATTCATGCGTTAAAATCACTAGAATAGTTAAGTTTATACTTTACATATATTTATCTAAGTATATATTTGGCATGTCGGGTTGTTTCTTAGGATCTCAAAAACGTCGAAACGGCTGAACCGATCGGGTTCTTTTTGTTTGTTGGACCTCATATGAAACAACTAACAAAAAAATCACCAATTGAAACAGAAACCGGAAAAAATGATAATGTTTTTATTTAATCTATTGTTTCATACAAAATTTCCCAAAAATATGGTGAAAAGGTAAGACAACATTTGAATTATTAGATATTAGGGATGTTATATGTATTAATATAGATAACATTCCATTATGTAAAAAAACCACCTGTCTTATCAACCCCTTTCCTCCACTCCACTTGTTTTTAGAATATTTAATTCAATATTTGAATCAGAAAAATATAAACCGTTGGAAGTTCGGCCTTTTTGGACATTTTAAATTTATTCATGGAATATGGATTTTTGAAGGATATATATCTTATCCAACTTTATCCTACCATTTATCTTTTATCTATCTATTATCCATTTATCTATTATCTATCTATTATCTATCTATTCTATCCAATATCTATCTATTATCTATCTATGATATGTCTATTATCTATCTATTATCTATCCATTATCTATCTATCTATCTATCTATCTATCTATCTATCTATCTTATCTTATCTATCTATCTATCTATCTATCTATCTATCTATCTATCTATCTATCTATCTATCTATCTATCTATCTATCTATCTATCTATCTATCTATCTATCTATCTATCTATCTATCTTATCTTATCTATCTATCTATCTATCTATCTATCTATCTATCTATCTATCTATCTATTATATCTATCTATCTATCTATCTATCTATCTAACTATCTATCTATCTATCTAGGAAAATCAGCATAATAAGTTCAAGTTTAGAACTATCCTTCTCAAATACATTTAAGATTGCTTGAGGCCGGATATTATTCTACATATTCCTAGTTTATCTATTTTATCTGTGTTTAGATCTACTCCCGTATAAGGTTAATTACTTGTAATTTATATATTTCTGTTTCTTGGTATCCCACGTTTCTGATTTTAGAACCTATAAAAGCATGCTAAAACTTTAAACAATGATAAACCATCTCTCATCAAGATTTAACTCCCCCCCCCCCCNNNCCACCTTGTTATCTTCTTTCATGAATCCTTTAGTAATGAAGGAACGGAGTTTATTTTTACTCCAATCTCAACATAACAGTTCATTTTGAGCGAAATTACTGGTACAGTTCTTGTGACCTCGTAGCTCCTCCAGTACACGTACTTAAAGAAACTGTAAGCGTAATTTCAACTGACCCTCCGTGCAAATATTAGGTCTTTGGGATTTATCAAATTGTACAAAAAAATCCGATCAATATTTAATGTTACGTGACTAATTATTAGTTAAATCTTGCATGTACATCCAAGAATAAACAATACAAAAGCAAAAAATTGGCTTGATTTGTAGGTTATGTAGTTCTGGGCGCATAAACAAATATAGGCAAAAAGTACATTTCAGTTTCTCCCATAATCAGATCTAGAGATAGAGCTGTCTAAAACATCAATGAATTTTCTTTTAATCATGATAAACAGATTTGGTAATTTGTTTATTAAATGGTTCTACTCGATTTCTCCTATTTTTACAAAATCATTCCATAATTGTGAAAATTTTCGGGCTAAAATAGAAACAAAATTTGTTTTTTTTTTGCTTCTCTTTGCTTAAAGATATATGCTGATCAAAATAGTAAACTTGTTTATCATGACTTTAAGATCATTTACTACCATTTTGAAAGTGCTAGCACTAAAGCTGACCATGGGAAAAACTGAAATGTGCTTTATGCACATATTTCTTTATGCGCATAATGCTATATAACCTACAAATTAAGCCAATTTTTGCTTTTGCATTTGTGTAATTTGTGCAATTTGAAAAATCCGAAAAACCGAATATTTGTCCGATTCACAATCCCTTAACAGTACCCTTAAAAGCTGTGTCTGATAAAGAATGTGGAAGGTTTAAAGGTTTAGTTTTTATAATTCCTCTATATTTCCTTCTTCACTTCTGTAGAAAAACCACAGTTGAAATTAATCAGTTTTACAAATATAAACACGGATATTTAAAAATGATTTTAAACTGTAGTTCTTGAAAAAATAAGTTATGTTTGAAAAGAGGCAAGATTTTAATCTAAAGAGATGTATAATTCACCGCGATATCTCACCTCAATTTTTTTAATACTTTCCTACACTCTGCCTCTTCATTGTCTGTTAATCATTCTCCCCCTCTCTGCTTCCCTCTCTGCCCCACCCTATCCTCAGCTGTACAAATTGTGCATGATGTTTAATACCGGATCCAAATCAGCTGTACAAATTGTGCATGATGTTTTTAACCGGATCAGCTTTTTAGTATCACTACGCTTTGGCCGATGGTTTTACCTTAATAACTCATGTATAGCTCTTTAGCCTCAGACATGAACAAACGTTTGTTTTCAGTTTTAATTCTAAATAAGTAATTGGCAAAATCCAGATAGATAAAGTAGATTTGTAGAGTAGATTTGTAGAGTAGATTTGTAGAGTATATTTGTAGAGTAAATTTGTAGAGTAGATTTGTAGAGTAGATTTGTAGAGTATATTTGTAGAGTAGATTTGTAGAGTAGATTTGTAGGCTGTAAATATTAAAGGTTTAGAGCATCAGGTTACATCGGAAAGCTTTAATGATTAGAAAATTGCAGTTGAGTAATTTCCAAATCTTCGAATAAAAAATTTACCATATTGCACATTTTTATTGGTTTTGAATCAGCACAGAAATTATTTAGAATCCGGCTCATAATTGAATTGAACAGAGCAACGGAATGTTTTTACCAATGGGATGGCGAGAGAGAGAGAAAGGACTTTATTTTTGTGTTTTCTTAATTCCATTTTATACTTCCTGAGCTGGGAAATGTATATCGGGATTAATGCTTGATCCACTCTTTTTCTTAATCTCCAGATTAAATATTGCTTGTTTTCCTCTTGAATTTAATCTCCAGATTAATTAACAGATATATCGGGATTAAGGATATCACATTCTAAAGTTTTCAGCTCCGGTTATATAGAAAACAAACCTAGTTTCCACCTTGTTATCGTGTAGTTTACACCTTGTTTTCCAATAGTTTCCACCTTGTTATTCAATAGTTTCCACCTTGTTATCCAATAGTTTCCACCTTGTTATCCAATAGTTTCCACCTTGTTATCCAATAGTTTCCAGATTGTTATCCAATAGTTTCCAACCAGTTATCCATTAGTTTCCACCTTATTATCCATTAGTTTCCACCTTGTTAATCAGTAGCATCCACCTTGTTATCCAGTAGTTTCATCTTGTTATCCAGCAGTTTCTACCTCGTTATCCAGTAGTTTCAACCTAATTATCCATTATTTTCCACCTTGTTATCCAGTAGTTTCCACCTTGTTATCCAGTAGTTTCCACCTTGTTATCCAGTAGTTTCCACCTTGTTATCCAGTAGTTTACACCTTGTTATCCAGTAGTATCCACCTTGTTATCCGGTAGTTTCCACCTTGTTATCCAGTAGTTTCTACCTTGTTATCCAGTAGTTTCCACCTTGTTATCCAGTAGTTTCAACCTTCATATTCAGTAGTTTCCACCTTGTTATTTAGTAGTTTCCACCTTGTTATCCAGTAGTTTCCACCTTGTTATCAAACCTATCAAATCTCTCCTTGTTTGATGATAATTTTTTCTCTGTCTCCCGATTGGTTAAGAAGTAAGGAACCTTCACTTCTAGGTTTTAGGATATCCCCCCCCCTTCATCTCCTTCAACCAACCAATCTGTATTGTATAGTTTCAATGATTATACCAATATATTCCTGTATGCCTAGTTAGGAGAAGGGAGTCTGTATAAATTTTTACAAATATTTTTTAGATATTTATCTGAACATATTGTCTACTGAAAATACTACACAATTTAAAGTATTTTATTTGGGGGTTTTATTCTTGATATTTTTTCTCTCTTCTCCCCTTTAGATAATGAAAAAATGACCTGAGTAAACCGTAGCAAGTATTTGAAGAAAAATGATACAATTTAGTGAGGAATTTCAGGACCCTGCTTCTCCGGGCTATATACAGAATACACCATCCAGACCTTTATATATCTTAAACATTAACCCAAACACAACAAATCTATTTATAATTCATATTCAGAATATATAATCTTCTTTCTAACCATTGATAGATTGATGATCTATATCCAGGATAGATCTAGCTCTAACCAGGGATAGATTGATGATCTATATCAAGGATATATCTAGTTCTAACCAGGGATAGATGGATAATCGATATCTAGGATAGATATAGTTCTAACCAGGGATAGATGGATAATCTATATCCAGGATATATCTAGTTCTAACCAGGGATAGATTGATGATCTATATCCAAGATAGATCTAGTTCTAAACAGGGATAGATGGATAATCTATATCCAGGATAGATCTAGTTCTAACCAGGGATAGATGGATATTCTATATCCAGGATAGATCTAGTTCTAAACAGGGATAGATGGACAATCTATATCCAGGATATATCTAGTTCTAACCAGGGATAGATGGATAATTTATATCTAGGATAGATAAAGGGACACATAAAGGGTCACATGAAGGGTCACATAAAGGGTCATATAAAGGGATATATCAGTTGCAAATTATAAAATCCTGGGCAATGCTTCTTGGGTAAAAGGAACAGTAAAGACGAGATTCATTCCACAGTTGTTCTGGCTCTCACTGCAAACAGAAAAAAGCTTCCTGTCCAATCTGTTCCTGTTTTCTCAATATTGATTCTACCGTAAACTTGTGAAGCAAATAAATATTTAAAATTTTTCTATTTACAGAATGTGAAGGTAAACCTGTCTGAAGTTTGAATATTGGTTTGAGTAGCGTGAAAACTTGAAACTAAGATTATCCTGAGAATAAACATTTTTAAACCTTACAATGGGATCTTGAGTCCTGTATAGAATATAAATATAAACATGAATAGAAGCAACAAAAATACACAAACAGGGATAAATATGCAAATATACCTTTAGCTCAGGGAGGAGCTGAACCATTCTTGATATTCCCGTTGGAGACTGGATCCTCTTCTTTAGTTTTTACTTTTCCAGAGGGGCTGAGCCTCCGTAGCCCTCCTTCTGTACAGTGTACACACCCCAGATACTTTTTGGTTTTAAATTTTTTATATCTAATACCCAACTATGAAACATCTACTTATGGTATAGCCGTTTATGAAACATCCGATACTGGTATATACATCTATGAAATATCCACAAATGGTATATCCAGTAATGAAATATCAACTAATGGTATATCCATCTATGAAATATCCAACAATAGAATGTCCATCTATGAGATATACTTCCATGAAACATCCATCAATGAAATATCCATCAATGAAATATCCTTCAATAAAACATCCATCTATGAAATATCCATCAATGAGATATCCTTCAATGAAACATCGATCAATGAAATATCCATCTATGAAATATCCATCTATGAGATATCCATCTATGAAATATCCATCTATGAAATATCCATTTATGAGATATCCATCTATGAAATATCCATCTATGAGATATCCATCTTTGAAATATCCATCTATGAAATATCCATCAATAAAATATCCATCTATGAAATTTCTGTCTATAAAATATCAACCTATGAAATATCCATCAATGAAATATCCATCTATGAAATATCCATCTATGAGATATCAATCTATGAAATATCCATCTATGAAATATCCATCTATGAAATATCTATGAATGAAATATCCATCTATGAAATATCCATCAATGAAATATTCATCAATGAAATACCCATCTATGAAATATCCATCAATGAAATATCCATCAATGAAATATCCTTCTATGATACATCCATCTTTGAAATATCCAACAATGGAATGTCCATCTATGAGATATCATTCTATGAAACATCCATCAATGAAATATCCATCAATGAAATATCCTTCAATGAAACATCCATCTATGAAATATCCATCAATGAGATATCCATCTATGAAATTTCTGTCTATAAAATATCAACCTATGAAATATCCATCAATGAAATATCCATCTATGAAATATCCATCTATGAGATATCAATCTATGAAATATCCATCTATTAAATATCTCATCAATGAAATATCCATCAATGAAATATCCTTCTATGATACATCCATCTATGAAATATCCAACAATGGAATGTCCATCAATGAGATATCCTTCAATGAAACATCGATCAATGAAATATCCATCTATGAAATATCCATGTATGAGATATCCATCTATGAAATATCCATTTATGAAATATACATTTATGAGATATCCATCTATGAAATATCAATGAATGAAATATCCATCTAAGAAATATCTATGAATGAAACATCCATCTATGGAATATCCACCTATGAAATATCCATCTATGAAATATCCATCTATGAGATATCCATCTATGAAATATCCATCTATGAAATATCCATCTATGAAATATTTATGAATTAAATATTCATCTATGAAATATTCATCAATGAAATACCCATCTATGAAATATCCATCAATGAAATATCCATCAATGAAATATCCTTCTATGATATATCCATCTAATGAGATATCCTTCAATGAAACATCCTCAATGAAATATCCATCTATGAAATATCCATCTATGAAATATCCATCTATGAAATATCCATCTATGAAATATCCATCTATGAAATATCCATCTATGAAATATCTATGAATGAAATATCCATCTATGAAGTACCCATCAATGAAATATCCATCTATGAAATATCCATCATTGAAATATCCATCTATGAAATATCCATCAATAAAATATCCATCTATGAAATTTCTGTCTAAAAAATATCAATCTATGAAATATCCATCAATGAAATATCCATCTATGAAATATCCATCTATGAAATATCCATCTATGAAATATCCATCTATGAAATATCCATCATCTATGAAATATTTATGAATTAAATATTCATCTATGAAATATTCATCAATGAAATATCCATCTATGAAATATCCATCATTGAAATATCCATCTATGAAATATCCATCAATAAAATATCCATCTATGAAATTTCTGTCTAAAAAATATCAATCTATGAAATATCCATCAATGAAATATCCATCTATGAAATATCCATCTATGAGATATCAATCTATGAAATATCCATCTATTAAATATCTATGAATGAAATATCCATATATGAAATATCTATGAATGAAATATCCATCTAAGAAATATCTATGAATGAAACATCCATCTATGGAATATCCATCTATGAAATATCCATCTATGAGATATCCATCTATGAAATATCCATCTATTAAATATCCATCTATGAAATATCTGTCTATTAAATATCAATCTATGAAATATCCATCAATGGAATATTCATCAATGAAATATCCATCTATGAAATATTCATCAATGAAATACCCATCTATTAAATATCCATCTATGAAATATCTGTCTATTAAATATCAATCTATGAAATATCCATCAATGGAATATTCATCAATGAAATATCCATCTATGAAATATAGATCAATCAAATATCCGTCTTTGTGACAGAAACAATCTCAAGAACTGACGAGGGTCAACCCAGACCGAAATATATTTTCAATAAATGTAGAACTAACATCTACTTTTTTTACTCTACAGAGGTTTGGTCCATCACCATCACCGAAATTCAAATATCTGTCTTTGAAAAATCCATCTATAAAATATCAAACTATGAAATATTCATCAATGAAATATCCATCTATGAAATATTCATGAAATATCGATCTATGAAATATCCATCAATCAAACATCCTTCTTTGAGATATCCATCTATAAAATATCAAATTATCAAATATTCATCTATTAATTGTCTTTATTATAAACATTTAATGAAAATGCATTTCAGCTGATTGTTTTTGATAATCCGATGTTTTTTGTTTTGCATAACAAAGTGATCGGAATAGGAATGAAATTCATTTTTTCTTCATAGTCATAGGGCCTGCAGGAGTAATATTTGAAAAACAGAAGAGGGGGGGGGGGGTGTAGAGAGCTTTTAGCTATTCATTTTTAAAAAACTTTGATATAAATATTTAAATTAATTAGCATACTTTTTATATATTTATCCCTGAAACTGCCTAACTGAGCTCCCCCCCTCCAATGGTTTAGTTACGCTCTAAATGACAAGAGTTTTGATTGTGAATCAATCCAGGGTGCCGGAGTAATCAGAACTTACATAATCAACCCTTATCCTGCCTTCAACCTACTACTCAGGGGTTGCCACATTTTAAACAACGAACATAACATTTATCTAGGAAACAATCAGAAATGAAATATATATCAAATAAATGTCTATATATATTATATATTAACTATTTGTCTGCAGACTGCGTATGAAATGTTTAAACATGAAATATCCATCAATGAAATGTTCATATATGACTAAGAACTGTTATTTATTAATGAAATGTCCACTTCCGAAGTATTCGTTTGATATAAACTTGAACACACACCTGGATATAATCATGAACGGAAACATGAACACACACCTGGACATAATCATGAACAGAAACATGAACATAAACCTCGACATAATAATGCACTGAAACATGAACAAACATAGATATAGTCATAAACTGAAACATGAACAGAAACCTGGACATAATAATGGACAAAAACATGAACATAAACCTAGACATGATCAATAACCATGAACTGAAACATGAACATAAATCCTAATATGAGCTGATAAGTCTGAAGACTGGTGGGTTATTATCTGAACCAATCATCAGTAATAACACAGGAAAATATTAACTACAATTTCTTGAACTGCTGCAATTTAAGTTTAGATTGATATAGTTAAATATTATATATAATCATCACAATTCTACTCCGGATTGGTTGAAGTCCAGGTCCAGGGGCAGGCTGAGCAATATTTAACTTCTCCAGGTACACTTCTAAATCACGGAGACTGGGACTTGGATTTAATGAAGTTGAACTAGATCTGATACGGTTCAACCACGTATCTTAAATCGGTCATTCCGGACTTGCCCATGTCCTAATAGGTGTAACTCCATGGCAGTTGGTAGTCAAGTGACCTGGCTCAAATTCATTCAATTCGGTCCCTTGTCTTTTTTATAATATGTCTTTTTTTGCAGCAAAATGGCGTCATTTTTAGGAGATCCGATATAAGGATTTAATAAACAACACATTAGGCAATTAAACCTATTAAACTATTAAAAGTAACTGTTAAAACGTTTAAACTATTATTGAAACCAACTTGACACGCATCATTTAAAAACTTGAATTAAATTATTGACTCCCTGGGAAATTTAAAGGTCGTTTTTGATTTGAATAAAATATTTTGATATTCTTTAATTATTTTGTTTGAGTCTATATTTGACCGGATATATGCTCTGTGTACTGAGTAAACCTTATTAGTTTAGCTGAACCCGGAGTAAACATGATCAGCTCTGCACTAAACCTAAACAATTATTAAACTATTCACCAACTTGGGTTAGTCATCTTTATTTAAGTGGCTGCCGAGCCTCGGTTATGAAGATTACAAAACTTTTTGAGAATTGGTATCTAATGCTTTGTTCTTCTATAAAGTGATGTAGCTCCCTGTACCCCTTTTCTATCTTCCCGTAGTTCCCTGTACACCATAGTTTCAGTAGAAGTAAATATTTCCATTTACTGAGAGCACCGATATAAGGATTCATAACTCTAATTGGATAATGAGATACATAGAAAGATAGATGTTACCGCCATACTATTTCTATTGGTTCAGAAGAGACACCAAACACATGACTGCACCCTGATTGGATCAGACGCTAATGGACTCGTCATACCCCTTGTATCTTCTCGTAGTTCCGTGTACCCCTGTATCTTCCCGTAGCTCCCTGTACCCCTTGTATCTTCCCGTAGCTCCCTGTACCCCTGTATCTTCCCGTAGCTCATTGTATCTTCCCGTAGCTTCCTGTACCCTTGTATCTTCCCGTAGCTCATTGTATCTTCCCGTAGATCCCTGTACCCCTTTTATCTTCCCGTAGCTCCCTTAAGTTCCATGTAGATCCCTTTAGCTCCCTGTATCCCCAGTAGCTCCCTGTATCTCCCTTTATCTCCCTGTATCCCCCTGTATCTCCCTGTATCCCCAGTAGCTCCCTGTATCTTACAGATTATTATCTTTATCCTTTCTTGCGAGGCTTTGAAGTATTCATTAGTTGGTTGGAGTAGTTCAGATTCAATATTCTCAAACACAATAATCATTTTTCATTTTCTGCATCCACCCCCCCCCCTTCCCCAACCCTGCTCCGTAACTCTTTATTATCTACTCTATATATCGCGCGGTAAATTAAAATAGATTGAATCTCTTTTTTTCCAATGCTCTATTTATATATCTATCTATCCATTCATCTATTCATCTATCTATTTATCTAATTATCTATTTATCTATCTATTCATGTAAATATCTATTCATCTACAGGGTGTCCCAATAAACATGGGAATTCAGTGACGAATTCGATATCGTCTTTTCAAATAATTCTTTGATTTCGTATAGTGATACCTACTGAGAAAGCTCTTATCTGTAAGAGTTTCGTATGCTATGTTCACATTATGTTTGTTTATGTTTTGACTGCATACGGTTGTACTTAGTAATACAAGAAAATTGCAGTATAAAAACAGAGTAAACTTGTCTGTCTTCACTGTTCATCTTGCGGAGACATTATAGACACATCTTTGAAGTCTTTTACCCTTTTCACAAAATAAACTCTAGCAGACATAATAATATTATGGCTTTTGAAATTAGGTATTACACTGCTAATTCATAACAAAGACGATAACGAATTCGTCACTGAATTCCCATATTTTTTGGGACACCCTGTATATCTATTAATCTATTTATCCAACCAGTTTTCTTTCTCAGCATTTTCAACCTGATTCAAATCTTTCTCGTTCTGATCCTTTCCATTCTTCCCCCTCTTCCTGCTTTCTTAAATATCATGTAACAAACCTATCTAGGTTAATTTGTAAATAGTTTCCTTTAGTTTCCGATACTAGGGGTTTCCTGTAATTATAATTTATATAGTGCAACCTCAGTAGTTCATCAATCATACCTTGAGAAACTGGTAAAACTAGGATACTCACGGACTTTATATCATTTACCCTCCCCCCCCCCTTCTTTTCAATATTTCTCAAAGTTTCCTTTATGAACATGGTATTAATTAATAGTCGAATTTTCACTTTTGTCTCGCCTAAATAAGTTAAATTCTAACTCTAATCTGTTTTTTTAAATAACTAAATCTAGGAGAATATTTTTCGTGGAAATACCTCAACTGTAAATGGATAATTATGATAATTTTAAAAACTGGCATGTTATGTTAAGTATTTGTATTTTTTTCCACTTACATAAAGAGAATATTTGTTTCTTATATTAAAAAAAGTCCTTTTTTATAAAATTTCACACTTGTTTTTAAAAAAAAATATTTGATTTCCCCCACATGTTGTGTATAATGTCGAATCCTGACCGCCCAGGTATTAAAGGAAATTGCATGAGAACATTTATTTCTTTTATCCCGGTTAAAAGTGAATCCAACTAACAGAACAACAATTGTCAATGGGGAAGGGGGGGATTCGAATAATTTTTATCTATCTATTTCAGATGAACAATATAAACTCTAAACTCTTGTGTTTAAACAAACAAACTTCAAGTTTAGATAAGCTCCTCATCTACTCTAACAATAGGATTTGTCAGGTTTAAACATAAACAATTCAAACTTCCGTATACAAACTCAATCCCGGAGCAGATCTTCACACTACACACTACACACTACACACTACACACTACACACTACACACTACACACTACACACTACACACTACACACTACACACTACACACTACACATTACGCACTACGCACTACGCACTACACACTGTACACTGCACACTGCACACTGCACACTGCACACTGCACACTGCTCACTACACACTACACACTAAACACTACACACTACACACTGAATTAAATTGCTTGTATGATCTTATGTAAATATTGCACACCCTCCTATATTGTTTGAATTTCGTGACCATAATTATATTTTTAGATTATTTTATGACTGTTTTAACACCTCACGTGCAATATGCCCTAAACTCTGAATACATTTACCAAAATGTTTATAAAGATATTTAAACGTAAATATCTACGTTCGATTAATTAAATTACACTGACAGGGTTTCAAAAGAAAGCTTGGCATTCATATTTCAAAAATAAATTTAGATATGTAAGCTATATATATAATATATTATACTTTATGTTGAACTAGCTAAACAGAGAGAAAGAAGAGAAGAATTATCACATTGGTTCAGGTTTTATAAAACCTATATCCTGGGACTCGGATCCTAGCTTCTAGGCTAAGGTTGAGATCGTAAACACTGGGTTCATAGTGTCTTTAATTTATGAATCCATGTTCGTTGATCCAGCATCACTTAATAACTGTGCAATATTGTTTTCATCTTCTAGTCTTTGCTTTTTTAACTTCTCCTCTAGGACGGGTTGGAGAGAGGAGTGGAGCAGGTTTCGCAAATCTTCCATCTGAACCGGAGATCTTCTAGGAAGGGGTTCAGTCCGGTCATGACCGTCGTCTTTGTGTTCAAATTTAATAAGTTGACGCGGTAATCCTGTGCTTTGAACCTGTGCTAGCAATCTGCGCTCTAGATCTTCTATGTACCGCACGGTTTCTTGCAGAACATCGATCTGAAAATAAATGAGGTCAATAATGTAGCGGGCTTGTGGGATATTACATCTGTATATTCATCTATTCTCAGCTCGTTATACCCTGCCAGAGCATAGTTGAAGTAAAACTCATAACCCGGAGCGTGCCTAGATTTGAACCCAATAAAACTATGTGTAGTGGATGGGTGGGGTGGTTTGCCACCAATTATGTGCCATTTTCAGACCATAGAATAAAGGGCGGAGCAGGGACGGGTCTCCGCTTAGAAAGGTTGAATGATTCTTATCGGTTTATGACAGGATATGTAACAACAATGTTCCGAGGATTTGACACAAAGAACAGACAAATACTAGAACGAACAGACACAATGATAACATTAGACAAAACCTCGTGTAAAGCATTTTCTAATGTTTGTAAAAAATGAGACTCAGAGACATTAAGATTACAAGGGACTGAGTTCTAACAAGGCGATGCAAAAAGTGTGTAATGAAAAACAAGTCAACAACAAGATAATAAGAAGAAAAACATCTTGTAAAAGTAACAGTGAGGGGAGACAGAAAAACAGTATAATGAGGTAGAAAGAAATGAGATAAAAATAAAATAAAATTCAAAATTACAAATATATGAATATAAACCTATTGTTTAGTAAAGATTATCAGATTGTTATTGTGGTTAAATAAAACCATTTTTATTGTGGTTAAATAAAACCATTTTTATTGTGGTTAAATAAAACCATTTTTATTGTGGTTAAATAAAACCATTTTTATTGTGGTTAAATAAAACCATTTTTATTGTGGTTAAATAAAACCATTTTTATTGTGGTTAAATAAAACCATTTTTATTGNCCCCCCCCCCCGTTCAATATACTAACAATAAATATGAAATAAGGTTTATCCATTGTATCCAGGATCAGATACCAAGATTATCATCTTCAGCTAAGGTTCGATGCATTCTATCAGAGCTACGCCAAACCCAGCCCCGGAGCAAATACAATCGCTAAACCCGAACCTTCTCCTAATTTTAATATCCACCAAGTAGCGCTAAAATGCTCAACATTTATAAAATACCCCCAAACAACCATTTGATTCTAAAATCCTGATTAATACTGTGAAACGCTACAGCTCTACACCAAAATAGTTTCTACGCTTGATATTTTATCTGAGAGTAAACTCCTAATAGTTAATCGAAGACGATAAGGATAATCTAAAAGCTCTTAACTACTCCCAAATTAATCTAAACGAACTGAAACTTGTCCTGGAAACTGGAAACTGGAAACCTATCATGAGAATAGGAACTGACGTGAACCCATGTCCTATCTTTAGGTGATAAATTATTCAATAGTGTAAGCATATTTGTATCAACGGACCCGGGACGGGTTTACTCCGGATGAGCAAGATGAAACTTGACTCTGTAATAAGATCTACAGCTTCCAACAGCTAAACTACTCAGCAAAGAAATAAAAACGAACCTTAAAACTGCAATAAAAACTTATATCCCTATTCTTTTTTTGAATTCAGTGTTTCGTAAATTCAAACTGTCGAATCCGTATTTATATTTGATACAATAACGAATAACGATTTCTTAAAGAAAAATGTATAAACTTATGTCATTCGAATATGAAAAACAACTAATGTTGATGACATCCACATGGAATAAAAAATACCTCTGAAGCTTCTTCTTTGTCCTTCACTGCTGGAACCAGAGATTTGAGTCGATAGAGTTGAGCGTAGCGAACTGTTTTCTTATATTTTGCGACGATGGCGCGAGCTTTTCTCTGTTGCGGAGACTTTTGTTGGGGCGACCTCAGTTCCGACCTCTGGCTGTAATCAAGTCGATATAAGTGGGTTCCAGACTCAGATTTCCCCTGACCTCTTCCAGAGTATCGAGGTCGTAGTCTGTCCTCAAGCATGATTAGAACACTGTTTGAAATGTATCGAAGCGGGTAATGTATGTCCTCCCTCTCCAACGGTCTGAAAGACACTGCCTTCTATTCAGGCTAAACAGGTGGCTGCGGCTGCAAGAGCCCGCTCAAATCTCAGGGCATAGGTATTGGGGTCTCTATCTATCTGACTATCTATCAATTCTGAATTTTTCTTCCCATATCTCTTAATGATACTTTCCATTTCTAAATACCTTAACATTACAGGGTTTTCTACTTCATTCTTTAAATAAAAATTCATTTCTTCCTTTCTCTCTTGATTTTACTTTATCTCTATATTTTTATTCACTAATAGGTTCTCTTTTATTTTTCAATCTTGTCAACTCTTGGTCTAGCTTCCTCTTGCAACCTTTCCCCTCTCCTATTCCGTTCTAACTCTTATTTGTATACTTTCCAACCTGTCGTTACACATTTATTCTGTTTAAATCCTTCCCTCTTGGTTCACTTTAAGTCCTAGATTTTATTTCGATATTTTATTAAACTATGATTGAAAAAAAGAGGAGGACTCCTTTCTTTTGAAGCATAGTTTTTTTCTGGTATTTCGGGGGTTTCCATTGAAACAAACAAAAATTGACCGTTATCAGTTTAACTAAGAGAAATTACATATATTTCCTATTGACTCCACCAGGAGCGTAAACAGAGGGCAATGTGGCTGAGCCCTCCCCCCCCCCNTCTAGATTTAAACTCTATTTAATCTAATAACGAATAAAGGATTGTAGGGTTCTAGATTTAAACTCTATTTAATCTAATAACGAATAAAGGATTGTAGGGTTCTAGATTTAAACTCTATTTAATCTAATAACGAATAAAGGATTGTAGGGTTCTAGATTTAAACTCTATTTAATCTAATAACGAATAAAGGGTTGTAGGGTTCTAGATTTAAACTCTAGTTAATCTAATAACGAATAAGACGTATGTTTAATACACAGCTTGATAGGCTCCACCCTAGTACTATAGGCGGGATTTAAATATAAATATTTATATCAGAACTTAAAATATTATAACATTGTGATATAATAATATATCTTAAAAGTTCTTATTATTTCATTCTATGAACGTGTTAAAAACTTAAACATTAATAGCTTTTCAACGCGTGCTATCATATATGAATGTCAAAATATCTTCGAAAATGTCAGATTTTTTTTTCATTGATTTATGTCTACTCTAAACTAAAAATCTGTGTAATAAGTACGCTTGTGGTAAGTCTTATAGCTATGGACTAACCGTAACTCTAGGTGCCAGTGTCCATGGTATCGGGTTTACTAATAATCATATCAGATACATTTGGATGTTTTATATTTCAGACCGTGTTTTGTATCTCCAGGTCTATCTTGATATACACAATATATATCCTGGACCTGAGCTCCAGATATGAAATGAATACAGTGTCTGTTCTGATGAAATCTGAAACCTGACTGGATTGGCTCTGCATTAGTTTTGTAAAAACATTATCAGTAATTTGAGTAGTTTAACATTTCAACACTAACCCTTGGTGCAGTATATTTGAAACTTAAACTAGGTTTTGGAAACCGTTTATTCTTCAAGTTTTTACCTTTTATCTCTCACCGTCCCGAATAAAAATATCTAAACTCAGCGATAATATTCTTCTTGGATACAAACGTGCACATACTCTAACTCTAACCCGGAGCTATACTTACCCAACCCTAGTCCTGCACCCGAAGAATTTACGGTCGAAGATACTTCTGAATATATAACTAGCATGCAATCATGATATATCTAGTATCTACACTATACTGTGTTCAACAGTCAGTTCTCAACATTAAGTATTCAAAACTTTAAACTTTAAACTCAGTTCTTAAAATAAAGTTTTTAAAGTTCAAAAATTATAACACATCTCTTAGTTTAGTAATCAACACTGCATCTTAGTTCTGACTAAGTATTCAAGCTACATCTTAGTTCTGACTAAGTATTCAAAACTACCTCAGAATTCTCAGTTCTTAAGATTGAGATAAAAACTCCGTACATAGTTCTTAGTTCTCAAGATTCAATATTCAAAATTATTGACTCTGTACTTAAAGAAACTGATTTTTTGCCACAAACTTAAATTTTCTAACCCCTATATCTTTGCAACCTGGTGGTATAAACCTATGATATTTCAAACTTTGACTATTTGATCTAACAGAATTCATAGTTTGAAATATCAAAGGTTTGTTTGATAAAGCAGTTCTTTTTTTCATTATAAATATCTTCGTACAAACTAAAGTGGAACATCTTGATGATTTTGCAACACACAATATCAAACAAGCACGAGACTAAGAACACACAATATCAAACAAACACTAAATCAAGAACACACAATATCAAACAAACACGAGACTAAGAACACACAATATCAAACAAACACGAAACTAAGAACACGCAATATCAAACAAACACGAGACTAAGAACACACAATATCAAACAAACACGAGACTAAGAACACACAATATCAAACAAACACGAGACTAAGAACACACAATATCAAACAAACACAAGACTAAGAACACACAATATCAAACAAACAC
>NW_019396051.1:722286-723446 GCF_000591075.1 Eurytemora carolleeae
TGTTAACCATTAATTTTAAAACCTCTATAAAATGTCGTCTTCTACTGGAATCTCCTGTCGGAGACAGCCAAACCAAATTTTCAGCCCGCAAATTCCATTGTCCTCCTCCGACGGAGCTTAAAATATTTTCGTTGTCGTGAAATCATTAAAGTTAAGCAAAATATTTTCATAAGAAGCATAAGTGAATTTCGTTAAATATTCAACTGTAATTTTTCAGAAGTTAAAAAAAACGTATTTCAATACTGATCAACAAATAAGTCACCCCCGACCATAAGCAAATAATTCGTAAGATTTTTTCTACTATTAACATTTATTATAACATTGTACAAGTAACCATGATCTATAATCTATGTTATTTTTTTTAGGAAATAAAGATTTTGTTATCGAATTTCTGAGACGGGGTTACTCTGTTGTGTGTGTATTGTTCGGCCATCTGAGAAAGAATTGTCTGGGGATAATAAACATCCCCCACCAGAATCCTTACCGGCCTACTATTCTGATTTGTCTAGCGTGTTGCTGTTATCCGTCAACAATAGTTTCTTTGGAATTTTTAAAAACTGTCTTTAATTTGACTTCTGTTTTTTCGTTGGAGCATATTCTTCATTCTTTTATTTTTAATCATCTATCATCCCTTGGATTAAGCAATATATATGTAAATTAATGAAGATTATTTACTGTTCATTAATTCATTGTATTCAGTATAAATATCATTTCTTGTCTTCTGTAATATATAGGCATTGCCAAATAATATTATTGTTCTCAAATCCAGGCAACTATTTGTCTTTCTTTCAAGTTATCTATTGCAATCAGCATCTCACTATCTATCTATCTATTTGTTGATCTAAATCTTCGAAAATAAATTAAGATGAGTGTACACTTTACAGTCTATACTATATACGGAGAACTGATAGGTTAGATATTATATTCTGCAATGAATAGTTCAGGCTCTGAACATAGATCGTTTCAGGTTTAGATTCTGCTCAACTGTTTTAGTTCAGATTTATAATATAAACCTATCAGTTCAATTGTTCTAGTTCAGATTTATAATACTAGCCTTATAGGGCGCTTCGCGCCCATCTTCTAAATTAATTGTGAACATGTTCTCTTTGTGTACATCGTAAAACAAAACAAAAATAATTCGCGGATTTTCACAAAAAATT
>NW_019396051.1:723520-733712 GCF_000591075.1 Eurytemora carolleeae
TTTGTGGACACGTATCGGTTCAGCCGTTTTGACGTTTATTGGATACAAACAAACAGACAGACAAGCCAAATTTATATATAGATAAACATATCAGTTCAACTGTTTTAGTTATGATTTATAATATAAACCTATCAGATCAACTGTTTTAGTTCAGATTTATAATATAAACCTATCAGTTTAATTGTTCCGGTTCATATTTAGGATTTGAACATATCAGTTCAACTGTTTACCCGGCCGTTATAGTTCAGAATCAAGGACCGAACTTGAACTGCTTAAATCTAAACCCCATAACCCTATCTTTCTTAGATAGATATAACTAAATGTGTTCAACCCAAACCATATTTTCTGCAACCTGAAAAGTCTGCGGGATGAATTGGTCCCACGGTCCCCAGACCTTTAATCCTGGTATCCTGGGGTAACTAGAGATTAATCCCGGAGTTTAAGGTTTGGATCAAGGTCTTTCCTCATTATTCTCCAGTTTTCCGTTTCTATCATGCTACAAAATAAGTTTATGAATGTACACTGAACAAGGTTTACAACAATACTTTGAAATCTAAGGAAGGATTGCCTTTACCTTAAATTGTAAATTGAGTTCTAAATATATAAATTCAGATAGAATAGTTAAATCTGGGTTCAAGGTTGTTAGCTGTAAGATAAAATCAATGTTAGATTAAAACTATAAACTCGCTTCCAGTATATCTCCAGTATTGTACTAACTCTTTCAAATTCAAACCCAGCTCAAGGTTTGATGTCAAGACTCCAGGTTGGAGAGATACTACTACATTCAAATATTCCAAGGTTTAGTCTTACATTGACAGTATCTAGTGATCTCTCGGCAGTAAACTCTTCACTAGACAAGAGCATGAATGTACTGCTTGTCTGCCTGTTTCTATATTGCTTGTACATTAAATAAAATGGCCTATTTAAACCTTGAGTTCTATTGTTTTCGACTTTTACGGGCTTTCAATTTGAATTGGTACTTAAACAGAATTTGTTTTTCCGCAACTGTTTATTTCAGCTACAGAGTACAGAGCGTCTCACTAAACAAGAGAATTGAAAGACTTCTTGAAGATCGTCTTTGATCTCTTCAATGAAAAGCTTGCGTAATAATGGTTGCACTCCTAAAAGCTTTTGGAGAGGAGTTGGATGATGGAGAGGGTTGGATGACGGAAGGATGGAGAGGGTTGGAGGATGGAAGGATGGAGAGAGTTTGAATAATGGAATAATGGAAAAGGGTTGAATGATGGATGAATGGAGAGAGATGTTGGAGGATGGGAGGATGGAAGCATGGAAGGATGGAGAGGGGTTAGATGATGGAAGAAAGAGAGAGGGGTCGGTTCTCCTAAATTGATTAAATTATATTATTTCCATCTATCATTATGTAATTGATTGGACGGTTTGGTTTCAGTATTATTATCATTAAAGTCATCTTGTGTTGTCTGTAGGTGGTAGGGTAGACACACTAGACAGATTTTCAAATATAAAATAACACCAGGCCCACTCCTATTGCAAGGGGGGAGGATAAAATTAATATTTAAAAACGAAATGATTAGGCCAAACCAAATGTAAAGATTGTTTACCTTAGAAATCCCACCCAGAAAAAATGCAAGGATTTCCTAATCAGTGGGGTCACAGATACCCCCCCCCGCATTGAGAAAAGTCAAATTGTAAATTATCACTCAGAGCTCCGCCATTCGAACAAAAATAAGATTACAAGCAAATTGTAATTTTAAATTTAGATAACGAGAGACAGTTCAGAGAGACGAATGAATTGAAAGCAAACAAAAAAAGAAAGATGCCAGGACGGAGAGAGAGAGAAAAAGACAGGTTTAAGCATACAGAGTTCAGGAAGATTGATGATAGAGAGGTTGGGCAAAAACTAAGATTAGCCTGGAGATGCTTGTTTAGATAAATAGGATCGGGACACAGAAAATGTCAAGAACTCAAAATCATTCAGAGGGGGGGGGGGTTGTATTGTCTTTGGGCTGAGACAGCATAGTTATTGATATCTGTATTCAAATTAGGAATAAGATTTATGCAAACAAATAATTTTATATCTTCTCAAGTTGGACCAATGAACCTAATAATGATTATCTCAAGCTTACTTTAAAGCTAAGGGGATACTCTAGTAGAATAGAAAGGATAGAGGGGAAAAATAGGGGGTTTAGTTTAGAGATTTTGATAACTTTTTTGACGATTAACTTTAATAATCAATCGTTCAAGAAAATCTTTATAAAATTAATTCTTAAAAAAATTATCAAAGTTTTTAATTTCATTTGCAAAGAATTCTAAGTATAATTTACGTGAAAATGATATATTTTTTAGAAATATACTTTATTCATTCCAGGAAGCCTTAAAGACATTTATGTGCAAATGTCATGAAATCATTATTTTTGTTTAAACAAAGATAATAATTGCAGCGTTCCGTTAAACACGTCTAAACTGGCCAGTTTATAAAAATAATATAAAACGTTATTTTAAAACGTAATTCAGAGAAATTGTGTAAAATTTAGTATATGTTAATACTGTCCTAAATATTCAGAATTACAAGGAGTAAGATTAGGTTTGCGCAGTATGACCTGCCACCCGGAGATTTACGCTTTTACAATTCTCCAGAAAATCCGGAAAAATTTACAGGTTCCGCGTAATTCTTTGATGTTTTTCCAATTTATAATATTGTTTACATCACCACCCTGGGATACAAGGAGATGTTTAGAGTTTAAAACTTTTAAATAAGGATTTTTTTCCCATTTAGAAGGTACAAAATGTAAATATGATAAAATGGTTACCAACATACGATGAGACTGTAGGTACAAGGGGAAAATTACCTTTCATACTCTTTATTACTCTCCAATTCTCCTTATTATTCTCTGATTCTCTTTAGTACTCTCTGATTCTTTTTAGTACTCTCTGATTCTTTTTTATACTTTCTGATATTCTTTGATGCTCTCTGATTCTCTGTGAAGTCTTTGATTCTCTCTGATGTTATTTAATTTTCTCTGAAACTCTCTGATTTCCTTTTTTTACTCTTTGGAAATCTCTGATTCTAGCTATGATACTTTCGGATTTACTCTCTGATAATCTTCGCTATTATCTAATTTTGTTTACTCTCTGTTAATCTCTGAAATTCTCAGATTTTCTCTGATTTCCCATGATAGTCTCTGATTTTCTTTTTTACTCTCTGATAATTACTGATTCTCTAAGTTACTCTCTAATTCTCTATGACAATCTCTAATTCTCCAAGATGCTCTCGACTAACCTCTATACTTCTTTAAAGTTTGCGTGCCCTTCTGTTCGTGTGTTTTATCGACTCCGGATTTCATGTTTCGTGAGACGGCCATCATTATTCCAATTTGTCTCATTATCGATATTTTACAATCAATTCCTACATTCAAACCTCTTGTAATCTACGCCATTTGTCGAGAAAAATTACGATTAATAAATAGTTCTTTGTATTCAGCACTTTTCTCTTCTCAAACTCCGTGCACACGTATTTCATAAAATGCGCGCGAAATTATTTATCAAGAAAATCTTGTTTTTAGCACTAATTAAATTACAAAAGTTTTAAATATTTTTAAAAAGAACATGATTATGGAAATATTAGCAAGCATTACATAAAAACTGATATCTGTCTTAATTTTTATTTGTTATATCACCACGAGTTCTTGTCTAATCATCACTTCTGACTCAATATTATTTGAGTTTTTGATCTATAAGAAGAAAAATAATAAATTTCATTTTTGTGCAATCTGAACTTCCAATTTTAAAAGATATCTTTGTTTAAATTTAATTTCACTTCATTTCCTGGCATTTACAATTCTTTCCTTTCTTCAAATTTGAATGTAAAATTGAAAAAAAGCAGAAGGGTAGCCCATTGTAATTGTATCAAGAATCCTTGTCAGCTCTGTATGCCAACCAGTACCTAGAGAATGAATCGTGGTATCATGAATATTAAACCCAGAGCTTGCATCTGTTGTTGAGAATAGTATTCAAGCAACCAGGTATTGGGTCTCATAAACTTGAAAAAGTATCAATTAAGAATATAATTGAATGAGGTAGGGTTGAGAACCTCCAAGGTTTACTCTCTTTGTTTCTCCGAACATGAACCTGAGAATCGTGAACTTAACTTAAATTGATTCACGAAGTAATTTTTCAAATGATCTACTCTCGACACCGACGCATTTAAGTACCCCCCCCCCCCACCTACTTCAATTTTCTTAGTAAACCCCCCTCTGTCCAATTTATCTTCTTTGCGATTCTTCTCTTTAATTTAGGTTCAACCGTACCTTAATTTTCAAATCAGTGATCTTGGGATTAATGCCAAGGAATTCATCTAATAAATGAAGATTGAGTTAAGATATGGAAACAAAGAGTTGAGATGTGTGTCTAGTGAATATCTGAATGGGTGGATCTTATTAAGGTTGACTGAGTGAGGATTGGGGTTAGGTTAATATCAACATTCTTTCTCAGGATCTCATGGAATCCTTCCCTAATAATAGGGCTGAAACTATTTATAACATTTTGATGGAAATGTCAGATAAAATCTGATTCATGGTTTGGTCACTCACACCTCATCTCTTTCATCCATCCGAGCCCTGTTCTGCCTTGAACCATAAATATTTGTGATCCTTTGTCCTCGTCGCATTTAGTATGAAATGCAATAGCTTTTAGTATGTTAGTACCTGTATTTGCATGGCAAAGGTTAGAACGAGCGCAATAAACATAAACATGCCGCGCCGCACCTCAAATACTTTCCTCTCGTCTTACTTTACAGCATAGTATTTCAACTGCAATCAAAGTTTTTAACTCTTCAACTTTCTAAACCAAAATAATAGGAATGCTGCATAGAGAGATTAGATTAAGCAGAGCCAAAAGTAAACAAAAGTTATTGGTTATTACAAACTAGAAATCAGTTTGTTGTACAATTAATTGTGTTATCTATGACACTGAAAACGATGATGATAGATGCAATCAATTAAATAAATGTTAGAATGACCAGTTAAGAAATAAAATGTTCTTGGAAGATTAAAAATAAAGAGAAAGAAAATATGTTGGGCCAAAAACTATAACATTCAAAACCTAAGGATTTCTAAACATTGATGTTTGGTATAAATTCAGTTTTTTTTTATCAATTCCTAATTTGATAACCTTTTATCCTTTTTATGCATCCGCTCTTTTCCCTCTCTCCATTTATCAGTTTCATAAGTTCCTTCTGTTTTAATGTTCGGCTCTGTTCATTCATTTTTCTTCTTCACTTTCTTTTTTTCATATTATCTCTCTCCCTGTAGACATTCCATCCCCTCTCTCTTCATGTATCTATTCCATCCCATCCTTCATGTATCCATTCCATCCCCTCCTTCATGTATCCATTCCATCCCCTCTCTCTTCATGTATCCATGCCATCCCCTCTCTCTTCATGTATTCATTCTATCCCCTCCTTTATGTATCTATTCCATCCCCTCTTTCTTCATGTATCCATTCCATCTCCTCTCTCTTCATATCCATTCCATCCCATCTCTTCCTGTATCCATTCTTTACCCTCTCTCCATGTATCCAACCCATCTCTCCATGTTTCCATTCCATCCCATCTCTCCATTCCATACCCTCTCTCCATGTATTCATTCTCTCTCTCCGTGCATCCATTCCATCCCCTCTCTCACTGTATCCATTCTCTCTCCATGTATCCATTCCAACCCCTCTATCCCTACCAATCCCTTCCATTCACTCTCTTCATGTATCCATTCCATCCTCAATCTCCATGCTTCAATTCCATCTCTCTCTCCATGTATCCATTCCATTTCCTCTCTCCATGTATTCATTCTATACCCTTTCTCCATGCATCCGTTTCATCCCCTTTCTCCTTGTATCCAATTCATCCACTCTCTACATGTATCCATCCCATTCCCTCTCTCCATGTATCCATTCCATCCCTTCTCTCCATGTATCAATTCCATCCCCTCTCTCCCTGTATCCATTCCATCCCCTCTCTCCCTGTATCCACTCAATGCCCTCTCTCCCTGTATCCACTTAATACCCTCTCTCTATGTATCCATTGCATCCCCTCTGTCCCTATATCCATTCCATCCCCTCTCTTTATGTATCCATTCCATACCCTCTTTCCATGCATCCATTCAATCCCCTCTCTCCCTGTATTCATTCAATCCCCTCTCTCATTGTATCCGTTCTATCCCCTCTCTCCCTGTATCCGTTCTATCCCCTCTCTCCTTGTATCCGTTCTATCCCCTCTCTCCCTGTATCCGTTCTATCCCCTCTCTCCCTGTATCCATCCCACCTGATGTGTTTATGAATGGTATTGTTTAGTGCAGGTGTAGATTCAGGACATGACACAATCAAAGCAATACACTGCAACTTGTGTGGCCTAGCTTGAAGGCTAGTGCATGCTGGTTCTGTCATATTCTAGGGGATAAAAGGAGAGAATTAAGAGAAGATAGGTTTCCCAGATTATAGAGAAAAGAAGAGAGATAGTAGGTTTGATAGGAGGAGAAAGGGAATATATTTGTTTATGTTTGTTGGGCGGAGTAAAGAAGAGTAGGGTAGATTTGATTTGGGAGGGAGAGTAGGATAGGTAATATAAGGAATGGTGGAGAGAATGAATGCATGCAGTATTTATCATGATAAAAAAGTTGCGGATTTGATGAACAAACCTTTTTTTCGATACTTAAATATCTATATAAGTGTATAAACGTACAACATATATTTATAAATTAAAAAGGATAGGTAATGAGTAACCTAGAAAGAATGAATAAATGAAGTATGAGGTATATGTTGTATTAGTTTGGATGAGCGGTTGAGTAGGATTGAGGGTGTACTTGAATTACATTGTAAGGTTTAGGGAACCGTTGGTTTAAGATGCTTATACAAATCTTTAGCTTAAAGGAAGATTGAGGCAGAGGAATGTTTTGAAGGAAGTTCGTTGGTTCATTCCAGGATGTCGGGAGAGATTTTCCGTTCTTCTTTGTCCGCTGGGTTTAGGACTACAAGGATCAGTTACAAAATGGTTCCCATACATTCATAGATACAGAGGAAGATAGATATTTATAAACATACAAAAAAAATCTTAAATATCTATTCAAAGAAATTTTAGTAGATTTGCTTGGACTATCTTTGGTTTAGGGCCTTAAGTCTCTATGGGCTCCAGTTCGGAATCTCTCACGTTATATTTCTGAAACTGCAGATACTTCGTGTACTCTTGGTACTTTATAGTACATCGGGTACTCCAGGACATCTAGTTCTCCTGCTACTTTTCAGTTCACCGGGAACTCCAGGTACTCATCAGTCATCAGAATACCGGGAACTGGGTTCTCTAGGACTTCTAGCACTCCTGGTACTTTTCATTGCAACAGACACTCCAGGACTTTTAGTAATCTTTTACTTTTTAGTTCACCGGGCACTCCAGGACTTTTAGTACTCTTTGCACTTTTTAACTCACCGGGCACTCCAGGACTTTTAGTACTCTTTGCACTTTTTAACTCACCGGGCACTCCAGGACTTTTAGTACTCTTTGAACTTTTTAGTTCACCGGGCACTCCAGGACTTTTAGTACTCTTTGAACTTATTAGTTCACCGGGCACTCCAGGACTTTTAGTACTCTTTGAAAATTTAGTTCACCGGGCACTCCAGGACTTTTAGTACTCCTGGTACTTTTCATCACACCTGGTAATCGAGGTATTCTGGTACTCTTAGTACTTTTCGTCAGTACACCGGGTACTCTAAAACTTCTGGTACGTTTTGCACTTTTAAGTACACCGGGTTCTCTAGGACTACTGGCACTCTAGGTACTCTAGGTACCACATATCGTCGTGTACTCCTGTTATTATTCCATGATCCTACTGGTCCTATAAAGCTATGATACTTCTATAAAGATAATAAGCGAGGTTGGTTGAAAGAAATGAAACGGAGAAAGATAATTTGATTTGAATAATTCGAATGCTGAGATAAGATTTGTAAACATCTCACGTTCAATCTCGCATTTAATCTCTCCGGACCTATAATAACATACCCATTCATTTAGACTGAGAGCCGGGCCTAGGTTTGGGGGAGGTTACGAGGGGAGGGGGGGGGGGTGTTCAAGGGGCTAGAGGGCTGATGGATGAAGGTGGGAGGTAGAGGTTTGATAAGAGATGAGGAAGGAAATCCTGCAAAATTAACCAAGAGAAAAGATTAGAAGATGCAGGAGGGAGGGAGGAGGGATGGGGGTCACAGGATGTGGTGGTTACTATTTGCTGGAAAAGTGGGTTGATTAGGATATGTGAACAATGTTATAAAATGTGCAATAAACATGTGGATGTAGGGTTTTGGTCTTAAGAGAATAGGGGGGGGGGGGATTTACCGGGCTGTGTATAGATTGTATATGTATTAGAATGGTTGATAGTAGACATAGTATGATGATTTTAGATAAACTAGTATAGTAGATTGTAGATATAGTAGGATGGTAAATTGTAGATATGGTAGGATGGCAGATTGTAGATTTATTAGGATGGTAGATCATAGATGTAGTTGGATGGTAGATTGCAGATACAAGAGGATGTTAGAATATTGATGTATTAGGATGGCAGAGTACATATCTATTAGAACAGTAGATTGTAGATATGAGAGAATGGTAGATTGTTGATGTAGGAGAATGGTAGATTGTGGATGTAGGATGGTAGATTGTAGATGTAGTAGGATGGTAGATTGTAGATGTAGTAGGATGGTAGATTGTAGATGTAGTAGGATGGTAGATTGTAGATATTTTAGGATGGCATATTGTAGATGTAGTAAAATGTTAGAGTGTAGATACAGTAGGATGCTATTTTGGTTACATAGTAGGATGGTAGATTGTAGATATATTAGGATGGTAGATTGTAGATGTATTAGGATGGTAGATTGTAGATATGGTAGAATGGTAGATTGTAGATATAGGAGGATGGTAGATTGTAGATATAGGAGGATGGTAGATTGTAGATATAGAAGGATGGTAGATTGTAGATAGGGTAGAATGGTAGATTGTAGATATAGGAGGATGGTAGATTGAAGATATATTAGGATGGTAGATTGTAGATATGGTAGAATGGTAGATTGTAGATACAGGAGGATAGTAGATTGTAGATATAGGAGGATGGTAGATTGTAGATATAGGAGGATGGTAGATTGAAGATATGTTAGAATGGTAGATAGAACGTGTTAGATTGCAAGGACGGGTCGGGTCAGGAGATCCCCAGCACGAGGTTGACGGATAGGACGGATTGATGCTGGAGAAAGAAACGAGATTTAAAGATAAAATATTCTCTCGTTGAACTTGGTGACCTGGAGTAGTTAGGACTCCGGATTGGAACCTAAACATATTGGAACCTGGAGATATTGGAACCCGAAGTTATTGGAACCTAAAGATATTGGAACCTGGAGATATTTGAACCTGAAGATTTTGGAACCTGAAGAAATTGGAACCTGAAGTTATTAAAAACTGAAGATATTGGAACCTGGAGATATTGGAACCTGGAGATATTGGAAGCTGAAGTTATCGGAACCTAAAGATAATGGTCCCTGGAGATATTGGAACCCGAAGATTTTGGAACCTGAAGATATTAAAGCCTGAAGTTATTGGAACCTGAAGATATTGGAACCTGGAGATATTGGAATCTGAAGATATTGGAACCTAAAGATAATGGTACCTGGAGATAACAGAACCCAAAGATTTTGGAACCTGAAGATATTGGAACCTGAAGTTATTGGAATTCTGAAGATATTGGAACCTGAAGTTATTGGAATTCTGAAGATATTTGAACCTGAAGATATTGGAATTCTGAAGTTATTGAGACCTAAAGATATTGGAACCTGGAATTATTGGAACCTAAAGATATTTTAGCCTGACGGTATTGAAATCTGAAATTATTAAAACCCAAAGTTTTAAAAACTGCAAAGCAAGACTTTAAAACATTAAAGAGAGCCTTGGCAATGTAAATTGTATTGTCGATGGTTTAATTTAAAAATGAAAAAATTACGAGTTAGAACACTATGAAATGCATTAAAATTAAGGGTTGGTTTGATTATTAAAATATACAAAAAATAACAATTATCCAGCTAGGTATGGTGGGTTCAAAAAGACGTTGAAAATCTTTACAACATAATCTACCCTATTTCCCCCATGCTCACTAAACCTTCATAAGCTCCTCCCCCCCCCCTCAATGCACCT
>NW_019396051.1:733837-770325 GCF_000591075.1 Eurytemora carolleeae
CTTCCTTTCAGGTAGTCAAGTACCTACCATGCATTCCATTCTTCCTTTCAGGTAGTCAAGTACCTATCATGCATTCCATCCTTCCTTTCAGGAAGTCAAGTACCTACCATGCATTCAATTCTTCCTTTCAGACACTCAAGTACTTATAATCATGCATTCTATTCTTCCTTTCAGACAGCCAGGTACCTACAATGCATTCTATACTTCCTTTCAGACAGTTAGGCACCTACCATGCATTCTATTCTTTCTTTCAGCCAGTCAGGTACTTATCATGCATTCCATCCTTCCTTTCAAGTAGTCAGGTACTTACCATATAATCATGCATTCAATCCTTTCTTTCAGACAGTCGAATACCTACCATGCATTCTGTCCTCTCTTTCAGCCAGTCACGTACCTATCATGCATTCTATCCTTTCTTTCAGACATTCAAGTACCTTTCATTCATTCCATCTTTCCTTTCAGGTATTTAGATACCTACCATGAATGCCATCCTTCCTTTTAGGTAGTCAGAACCTTATCATGCATTCCATCCTTCCTTTCAGGTAGTCAGGTCGCTTTCGTGCTTTTCGTCCTTCGACTTTTAGGCAGTCAGAACAGTTATCCTGCATTCCATCCTTCCTTTTAGAAAGTCAGAATTCATCAGATACCTTTCAGGCAAACTTCTCCATCCTCCTCTTTTGTCTCCTGCGTTATTACCGAAGCTAGGCGTAAACAGTTACGTATCAAGTATACATATATTTTGTCTATAGTAAACTCGTAAATTCTGGTTTCAAAGTACCCCGCCACTAAATCCAATTATAGAAAACCTCAGCTTCAGGTCTAGACTGTAAACTGACACGGAATTAACTCTTTTTTCTTCGACAATTTCTTGATAAATATAAACCTCAACTGCCCTGCAATAAACTGTTGATGATAACGTTATTTTACAGCTTTTACAACTTTGACCAGAATCTTTTCTAAACTTAAGAAAGTAAATAATTAAAAGCTTGAATTCAGTCTCTTGGTAAGAATATCAAGTTTTAGAAAATTTAACCTTTCTTAGTTTGATATTTTTTATCAGTCAATTTGTATGCCTAGATTGTAGCTTATTCATTGGTTCATCTATCCATTCCCATAATTCATTAATTAATTCATTAATTGATTTATTGATTCATTAATTAATTCAATGATTAACTAATTAATTCATTAAATCAATAATTGATTGATTGATTGATTGATTAATTTATTCGTTAATTGATACATTTACTCATGCACAAAATTCATTGATTCATTAATTTATCAATTAATTCATTAATTCAATAATGCATCCTTTAAATCATTAATTAATTCATTGATTCATTAATTCTTTAATTGATTCATTAATTTGTAAATTGGCTCATTAATTCGTCAATTGATTCATTAATTCGTTAATTGATTTATTGATTTTTAAATCATTCACTGATTTATTAATACATTCATTAATTCATTAATTCATTCGCTAATTCATTCATTCATTCATTAATTCATTAATTCGTTAATTGATTCATTAATTCGTTAATTGATTCATTAATCCATTCATTGATTCATTAATTCATTCATTGATTCTTTAATTCATTCATTGATTTATTAATTTATTCACTGATTCCTTAATTCGTTACTTGATTCATTTATTCATTGATTTATTAAATTATTTGCTGTATAATTCATTCATTAATTGATTCATGAATTCATGGATTAATTGATTCATAAACTCATTGATTTATTGATACAAAAATTCATTGATTAATTGATTAATTGATTCATTGATTAATTGATTTATTGATTAATTGATTCATTAATTCATTGTTTGATATATTCCTGCCTCCAGTATATTCTATTCATATATTCTTCACTCAGATGGTTCACGTATTCGTAATCTCACATTCACATACTTCATTTATACCCTGTCATTCATCGATAAAAGATTTTAAAATCGCTTTGGAATTCAGGACCCCCCAAGGAGTCAACATAACTCCCCCCCCCATCCCCCCTCCAACAAGAACCCCTTTTTCAGTGTTTAATTTCATTGATTTTATACTAAGGTTAAGACTTAACAATTTAGTTTTCTTTAAATAAATATAGATATATATTCATTTTCACATTGAATATTAATTTATGCATAGGTCCAGGTTTGAAAAAAACTATACTTTTTGAAAAAGTTTAGGGTTTAAGTTGAGTTTTTTGGTTTTGTTAAGTTCGATTGTTAGGTTAAGTTCAGGTTAGAAATTGCAATAAGTTCAGAATATGGTTTAGAATAAGGTTTAGAATAAGTTTTAAAATATAGTTTAGAATATGGTTTAGAATAAGGTTTAGAGTATTGTTTAGAATAAGGTTTAGAATAAGGTTTAAAATATGGTTTAGAATAAGGTTTAGAATATGGTTTAGAATATGGTTTAGAATAAGGTTTAGAATATGGTATATAATAAGGTTTAAAATATGGTTTAGAATAAGATTTAGAATATGGTTTAGAATAAGGTTTAGAATATGGTTTTGAATAAGGTTTAGAATATGGTTTTGAATAAGGTTTAGAATATGGTTTAAAATATGGTTTAGAATAAAGTTTAGAGTATGGTTTAGAATAAGGTTTAGAATTTGGTTTAGAATAAGGTTTAGAATAGGGTTTAGAATATGGTTTTGAATATGATTTAAATAAGGTTTAGAGTATGGTTTAGAATATGGTTTAGAATATGGTTTAGAATAAGGTTTAGAATATGGTTTATAATATGGTTTAGAATAAGGTTTAGAACATGGTTTAGAATATGGTTTTAAATATGGTGTAGAATATAGTTTAGAATATGGTTCTTAATAAGGTTTAGAATAAGGTTTAGAATATGGTTTAGAATATGGTTTAGAATATGGTTTAGAATATGGTTTAGAATATTGTTTAGAATATGGTTTAAAATATGGTTTAGAATATGGTTTAGAAAAAGGTTTAGAATATGGTTTAGAATATGGTTTAGAGTATGGTTTAGAATAAGGTTTAGAATGTGGTTTAGAATAAGGTTTAGAATATGGTTTAGAATAAGGTTTAGAATAGGGTTTAGAATATGGTTTTGAATATGATTTAAATAAGGTTTAGAGTATGGTTTAGAATGGTTTAGAATATGGTTTAGAATAAGGTTTAGAATATGATTTAGAATATGATTTAGAATATGGTTTAGAATAAGGTTTAGAATATGATTTAGAATATGGTTTAGAAAATGGTTTAGAATAAGGTTAAACTAGATTTTTTAAAAGTTGACCCGGCCCCACACAAACATAAATTAACTAATCTATTTCTTATTCATCTTTAGAGTCATTAGTCTTTTGTCCAGAATTTGCCTGCGTCCATCTCAGGCTTTTTTACCCCAACATCTATCTATCCATCTATCTATCTTTCTCCACAGGATATCAGGGGCTGTTAATATAGAACTTATCAATTCTTCAGGTATGTTCTTCAGCTACTTAGTCTTTTTCATTCTTCCATGAAAAGATGGCAAAGTCCGATTCACAACGGTACCCTTGAACCCTTTATCTGATCAATAATGTGGAAGATATTGTCGTTTTTCTAGGTTAAAAGTGTTATGTTTATGTAGAGAAACCAACCATTGAAAATAATCGGTTTTACAAATTATGAATATCTATATATAAATTTGGCTTGTCTGTCTGTTTGTCTGTTTGTTTGTTTGTTTGTATCCAATAAACGTCAAAACGGCTTAACCGATCAGGCCCAAATTTTGTGAGACATCACGTGACCACAGGGAAGGTTTATGAATGATCAAAATTTCAAATATTTCAAAATTCGATCTTCAAAAAATTTTGAAAATTTTGAAAATCCACGAATTTTTTTGTGAAAATCTGCGAATTATTTTTGTTTTGTTTACGATGTACACAAAGAGAACATGTTCATAATTAATTTAGAAGATGGGCGCGAAGCGCCCTATAAGGCTATTATACATATACTTGATCAGACAAAGCTTTCAAGAATACCGTTTTGAATCGGCCATTGAAATCTATGCATGGAGGGTCACTTGAAATTACGCTTACAGTCTCTTTAATTCAAATCTCTCCTTTACCACTCTTTCCAATTTAAAAACTGTATTCTTCCATTTCCAATTCTGCTTCGATTCCATCAGGTTTTTCTTCTTTTTTCTAATATAAATCTAACTTTCATTTTAATATCCCGATCTTTTTATGAATCGTTTCTAAATACAACTAAATGTATTTTGTTATATGTAGAGTTGGTTGGAGAATTGAATTAGAGAATTTCATTTTAATTTGAAATTTTGCATGCTCTCATACACAACTACATTTTGTGAAGAGCTACTGGTATGAAGCCTTATATCCAACAAATTAGGTCTGTCTTTCTCACTCTTGGGTTTAGAATGAAAACTAGAGGAATTACGACTTACGAGATCGCAAAGTCAAACCAGTAATTCTGTATAAATTGAACCTTTTGCGTTTTCGTGGATTGGGGTTGATTTTTCCATCCTGTTGAATTAGCATTGGTTGATTTTAATTGACAGAGATCATTTTTATTGTTAGAAAAACAGTTTAAACAAATTACAAGATTGATTTTATTGGACTCAGTTTAATATCATGAAATCTTTCATTTTAAATTTGTAAATTATTTTAATGATAAAATAAAAACGATTTCATTTTTATATTCTCAGTTTTTTTCTCAATTTCTTTATACATAGATTTATGTTTAATAAGCTCCAATAAGATGATTGAGAAAATAGAATTAAAGATATTTACGGCTTAAAGTTGGCTAATCATGAAGGAGTAGTGAGAGTGCCAAGACAAGAGACTGAAAATATTTTCTTATCTTCCTGGATCTAGTCTCGGTTAATTATCTTCTCTTGGACACTTTTTAAACATTTTAATTGCTATGAATACCCGAGCTCGCCCACATAAATCTTTCTTTTTACTTTTTTTCAGGAAATTAGAACAAAGATACGAGGGACACAATTCTTGGCAACCCAAACTTAACCTTATTATTTACTTCTAATCCTTATTATTTACTTCTAAACCTTATTATTTACTTCTAAACCTTATTATTTACTTCTAAACCTTATTATTTACTTCTAAACCTTATTATCTACTCCTAAACCTTATTATCTACTCCTAAACCTAATTATCTCCTTTAAACCTTATTATCTACTCCTAAACCTTATTATTTACTCCTAAACCTTATTATTTACTCCTAAACCTTATTATTTACTCCTTAACCTTATTATCCACTTCTAAACCTTATTATCTACATATAAACCTTATCATCTACTCATAAACCTTATTATCTACTCCTAAATCTTACTATCTACTCCTCAACCTTATTATCTACTCCTAAACATTTTAATCCACTCCTAGGCATTATTATCTACTCTTAAACCTTATTATCTACTACTAAACCTTATTATCTACTCTTAAACCTTATTATCTACTACTAAACCTTATTATATACTCCTAAACCTTGTTATCTACTCCAAAACTTTTTTATTTACTCCTAAACCTTATTATCTACTCCTAAACCTTATTATCTACTCCTAAACCTAATTATTTACTCCTAAACCTTATTATCTACTCTTAAACCACCTTATTATTTACTCCTAAACCTTATTATTTACTCCTAAACCTTATTATTTACTCCTTAACCTTATTATCAACTTCTAAACCTTATTATCTACACATAAACCTTAGCATCTACTCCTAAACCTTATTATCTACTCCTAAACATTTTAATCCACTCCTAGGCATTACATCTACTCTTAAACCTTATTTAAACTACTAAACCTTATTATATACTCCTAAACCTTGTTATCTACTGCTAAACCTTTTTATCTACTCCTAACCCTTATTATCTACTCCAAAACCTTATTATCTCCTCCTAAACCTTATTATCCACTTCTAACCCTTATTATCTACTTCTAACCCTTATTATCTACTCCTAAACCTTATTATCTACTCCTAAACCTTATTATCCACTCCAACGGAACCTACTGTATAGTTATCTATCTATCTGAAGGTCTATTATCTACCTAAAGAATGATAATGTTTGTAGTTTCAAGGTATTCAGAAAAATGAGGATTAGTTTGGTTGGTTAAACCTCAATGGAGGCTAATATACCACACAAATATACACACATTTTTGAGGAGACAGGATTTAACTCCTTGGTCCAGAAAACTCAAGGATATGAATTTTACTTGAGAAAAAAAGAATGAGAAAGATTTAGATATTTGTGAATGTACAGGAGAAGAAGATCGGATTTTTATCAATGGAGTTTTGTAAAGAATGAAATACATATGTAGCTTAAAGGGACTGTGAGCGTAATTTCAAGTGACCCTCCAAGCAAAGATGGCAATGTCCGATTTAAGTAGGTATCTTTAGAAGCTTTGTATCATTAATTATGTGGAAAACTTAAAGTAATCCAGAACGAACACTTTTAAACCTAGAATAACGACAATATTTTCCACATCATCAATCAGATTAAGGTTTAAGGATACCGTTGTGCAAATCTCGCATTGTCATCTTTACATGGAATACTACTTGAAATTATGCTTACAGTCCCTTTAAAGGATAATACTAATGATTTTGGACTAGTATTGTGAACTTTAAAAAATGATAATTTATTTTGCATGAATTTGACGCACCTTTAAACGTAACAAAATGAACTCAAACTTTTTAATCTAATAATGAAAAAAAGGTTGATAAGGATGGACCAGGGATCAGTAGAACTCTATCAATTTAAACAAGATTCTTTGTACAAGCGGGGGTCATGCGGAACTGATATTAAAAATGAGATTAAATATTGTTTGCTAATTTAAGAATTAATCCTCGATGAAATAAATCCTTTTCAAATTTTATCATAGTCTGGGAAAAAATGCGACATATTTTTTAAATGTCATAATTTTATTAACATTTTTCACGAAGGGGAGAGGGGGAGATGGATTAATCATTTTAGGTTTTGTTGAAAGGATTTAAAGCCTGATTTGTAAATGTTTAGGACCAGGGGCGTATACAGAAATTTATCTAGGAGGGGGGGCGGGTGTTAGCCTCTATTTCCCACACCCGTAAACAACTATATCCAGGTCCTATTCTAACTGTAGGTTCAAGAAGGTGGGGTTGAGAGTCTGAGAAGTGAATAAGAACTGAACAAGAGACTCTAATGATGTATGAATTGTAGATTTGGAAGATGAAAACAAAAAGTTTGTAAAACAGCGTTTTAATCATGATCTAGTGGAGAAGGTTTTGCATTTACAGATACATACTTACTTATCCATTCATCTATACAACTAACTATTCATCCATTCATCTATCTGTTCTTCCACCTAACTATTCATCCATTCATCCATTCTTCTACCTATTTATCCATTCATTTATCTGCTCATTCTTCCATCTACCTATTTATTTATTGATCAATCCATCTAACTATTTACCTATATATCCATATACCTATATTCAATATTCATTCATCTATTCATCATATCTTTTTATCCATCTATGTATTCACCTATTTGTTTGCACCTATCAATTCATCCGTCAATATCACCCTGATATCATTCATTTATTCATTAATTTTTTAGTTTTCTATCATTTATTAATTTGCTAACTATCCCTATCAACACCCTATTCATTCATTAGTTCATTCATTTTTTAGCTTTCTATTCATTTATTAATTTGCTAATTATCCCTTCAACTATCTACACCCCATTCATTCATTTGTTACAATTAAAAATTAAATGAAAAGCAAATCAATTAAAAAACATAATTGTTAATTCACTTAATAGCTTGGTTTTAACCCTTTCTGTACTAGAAATTATGGACGTGTTTCTCCTATTACAAGAGATCATTATAAAAGAAGAAGCAGAGGGAGGGTGCACATTAATGAGAATGCACAGAAATGTAATATACAATTACAAACACATGTGTATACTAGCTTGGGAAGCCAGCGTTGCCCAGGATACTCAAAGTTACTCCCGCGGTTTACTCGCGCTTGGTCTTAAATTACTATTTTAGCTATTTTTCCCTAGATCAAAATCTACCCACTCAGCCTAGAATTTCAAAACCAAGCTAAGAACATTTCTGTTGTTCTTTCAAGTTCCCCAAACAAAGTTTAGGCAAATCGATCATAGGGTTCCTGAGTTATGATCGGACAGAGATTACTACTTTATATATATATATTTATACATTATCCCTGTAAACTCCGATGTTGTAATACTAATTTAATTAAATTGGGTTGAATATATAAGGCAAGGTGTTGAATAGATCTTTAATCTCAGCTCATTCTTTAACAGTTCTAATTAAGTGTTACAAATCCATTTTCGATTGGTGATACTAAGCTGAGTATTTAATTAACTATTTGCCGGGATTTAATTTAGATTTTGCAGTTGATTTGTTGATAAGTTAGTTGCAATCATGATCAAGCTAATATCTCTTTTATTTAAGATAATTAGCTTTTATATATCGATTCTTTCCCTTTGTTGATCGAAGAACCTTTGAGATTTGCCTGATCGAGGCATATCAGCTACGCCCCTATTCTCCACACTTACAGAACGTCCGGTTCTAATCTGAGGCCTCATGTATTTTATCTGCAACAGATAAAGATCTTGTTCCCGCTGAGGCAGGTCTTGTACAGATTGAAAATCTGGTACAAGCATCTATTAATCTCAATATAGAATACATATTCCAGATAAATCTGAATATCAACAAAGAACAGAATATACATAAATGATAAAAATGATAAATTTACTTTCTTGGTATTTCTTTTGGCAATTTATATTATCAATGGAGTCGAAGCTCATTGTATAATATCTGAAATGGTAAACAACTCAGATATGATTCTCATACAAAGATTGAACAATACATGATACACAAATAAAGCCAGCAGGATCACATCTGTGGTGGCAAGGTTTCCTCTCAACACTGTTCCATAGTCCTTAACAAAAAATACTTGACAATGAGCAATCTTATCTCAACACCCTTGTCCCACACATATCTTTGTATATAAAACAAAGATTTTATCATTAACGCCCCCCCCTCCCCTCCCTCCCAAAAAAAATGTAGCGCAGAAAAAAGTGCTAGGGACATCATAATATCTTTTACGATTACAAATAATAGATTAAATATAATTTGAATTTATCAGGGAGACCCATAAATAATGAGACCGTATAGACACTTGATTCTCTTCAAATATGACCATCCCAAGTTTATATGAAGTCTTCTGCCTTGTGTGCAGTCTTTAAATGGCTGTTTTAATATTTTGGCAAAGAAAGAAAGAAGTTCATAATTGCAGGGAATCATGAAAATAAGGAAACAGATAGTATCAATTCCGTACAGTCGTCTATGAGGTCTCATCCTTTGTGGGTAACCCTGTGCATCTTTAGTTTTTAGAATGCATGCATAAATCAGTATTTGATGTTTAATAGTAGACATATAAATAATTATCTTAATATATAAATCTATATGTATAAATATATACTGTGTTTATTAACTGAAGAGGAGCAATCCAAATCAATTTGTATTAATAAATATGAAAACTAAAAAACTGCTCTGATTATTGTTTTATATTTATGTATATACAGAATCAATTTAATATTCAATCAAAAAACAGATTTACATCCTTAGACACAACGTTTTACGGAGTTGCTCCAATCTTCAGTGAGGTCTGTATGTATATAAATATCTCTTTAAATAAATATATATTATCTATTCCTTTGTCAAACGTAAATTTCATGCTTATTATTTCGTGGTTCATTTAATTTTAAACATTTAACTCTGGATCAAAAATCACTTTTTGTTTAAAACGAAGTCTGAAAATTTTTACATTTTGTTTCAAATATAAATCACGCTTGATTTCATGAAAAGGTTTTAAATCTTATCTACTTTGTGACGGTATTGGATTTTATAAAAAAAAATTGATTAGTGTTTTCTTTTTTGTAAATTTCAGATTAATCGGGGTTGTGAATGTTGATTGGATTTCAGAACGATTAAGCATTATAATTGAATTTCAGGATGTATTATAATTGAATTTCTGGAAAATTCAGTATTTCAGGACAATCAAGCAATTTAATTGGATTTCAGGACAATCAAGCATTATGAGTGGATTTCAGGACAATTAGGTATTATTAGAGGATTTCAGGACAATTAAGCATTATAGTTGGATTTCAGGACAATTAAGTATTATAATAAGATTTCAGGACAATTACGCATTATGAGAGGATTTCAGGACAATTAAGCATTATGAGAGGATTTTAGGGCAATCAAGCATTATAAGAGGATTTCAGAGCAATCAAGCATTATGAGAGGATTTCAGGGCAATCAAGCATTATAAGAGGATTTCAGAGCAATCAAGCATTATGATAGGATTTCAGGACAATTAAGCATTATGAGAGGATTTCAGGACAATTAAGCATTATAATTGTATTTCAGGACAATTAAGCATTATAATTGTATTTCAGGACAATTAAGCATTATAATTGGATTTCAGGACAATCAAGCATTATGAGAGGATTTCAGGACAATCAAGCATTATGAGAGGATTTCAGGACAATCAAGCATTTTAATAGGATTTCATGGCAATCAAGCATTATGAGAGGATTTCAGGACAATCAAGGATTATGAGAGGATTTTAGGACAATTAAATATTATGAGAGGATTTCAGGACAATTAAGTATTATGAGAGGATTTCAGGACAATTAAGCATTATGAGAGGATTTCAGGACAATCAAGCATTATGAGAGAATTTTAGGACATTATGATTGGATTACAATACAACATTATCAATGGATACACAGATTAACTGTGTAACAAGGATTGATTTCTTATACTTTTATAGATTTAAAGATATTCTTTTTATTGTAAACTAGATATATGAGCAGGTCCCAGGATAGACCTGGATACTAATTAGTATGCTGAACTGGAAGTTTGTTTGATGAACTCTTGGTTTAGGTTTTGTTTCTCCGGTTAGTTTATTTCCAGCCGAGATCTGAATACTAATCCATTTCTTGGTCAAATTAACATGTCCAGTTAGTTTAATGAGACAATTTTTTCCCTTGATAACTCATTGAACCCGGCCAAATTACAATCAGAGACAAGATGAACCGAGCCAACTACAATCAGAGACAAGATGAACCCAGCCAACTACAATCAGAGACAAGATGAACCCGGCCAAATTACAATCAGAGACAAGATGAACCCAGCCAACTACAATCAGAGACAAGATGAACCCAGCCAAATTACAATAAGAGACAAGATGAACCCAGCCAACTACAATCAGAGATAAGATTAACCCGGCCAACTGCAATCAGAGACAAGATAAACCCAACCAACTACAATCAAAGACAAGATGAACCCAGCCAACTACAATCAGAGACAAGATAAACCCAACCAACTACAATCAGAGACAAGATGAACCCAGCCAACTACAATCAGAGACAAGATGAACCCAGCTAACTACAATCAGAGACAAGATGAACCCAGCCAACTACAATCAAAGACAAGATGAACCCAGCCAACTACAATTAGAGACAAGATGAATCCAGCCAACTACAATTAGAGACAAGATGAACCCAGCCATCTACAATCAGAGACAAGATGAATCCAACCAACTATAATCAGAGACAAGATGAACCCAGCCAACTACAATTAGAGACAAGATGAACCCAGCCAACTACAATTAGAGACAAGATGAACCTAACCTACTAAAATCAGAGACAAGATGAGTCCAACCTACTAAAATCAGAGACAAGATGAACCCAACCAACTACAATCACAGACAAGATGAACCCGGCCAACTACAATCAGAGACAAGATAAACCCAACCAACAACAATCAGAGACAAGATAAAGCCAGTCATCTACAATCAGAGACAAGATAAAGCCAGCCAACTACAATCAGAGACAAGATAAAGCCAACCAACAACAATCAGAGACAAGATAAAGCCAGCCAACTACAATCAGAGACAAGATAAACCCAACCAACTACAATCAGAGACAAGATGAACCCGGCCAGCTAAAATCAGAGACATGATGAACCTAACCTACATTAATCAAAGACAAGATGAACCCGGTCATCTACAATCAGAGACAAGATGAACCTAACCTACATAAATCGAAGACAACCCCTTGTTTCTGAGATAGATAATAATTAATACTAAACTATGTTAAAAATCATATTATTTACTTCAATTCTTGAAAAAATAATTTACCCTTGAAATATGGCAAATGACTGACAAAAATCAACTTCATGTTTTTTTTATAGAATTAGAGTTTGTCCAATATTTCTAAAATAATTGCACATAAAATACGTGAGACTATGTCGGAATATATACATTTCAAGGATATGACAAGGATTAAACAAATCAGCGAAAAAACCTTGAAATAATTTATCCTTCTGGAGGGAAAATGGATATAAACTTTCCAACAAATATTAATTTTCCTGGAGAGATCAATGGTGAACACATATTTGATCTTCAAGGAGAGATCAATATTCAAATAATATTTGATCTTCCTGGAGGGATCAATGGTGAAAACATATTTGATCTTCAAGGAGAGATCAATATTCAAATAATATTTGATCTGCACGGAGAGATCAATGTTCAGCATAAATTTGATCGCACGAAACGATCGTCGGACAAGAGTTTTTTTATACCCGATATTTCTCGGTTGAACAAGCGTGTGAGGTCACTAATTACAAATTAAATCTTTAATGATGATTACCTATGTTTAATATAATTAAAGGGGGAGGGGGGGGGGGGCGGTGATAGAAGATATCGATAGAGGAAAGGTTTTGATGGAGTATTCTTATTAAAATCCAATCTAAACTTGAACCCATTCATCTCCATTCAGGTTCAATTTAGTGCCCAGGCCATACACCTTCAATCCTTAGTACATTCTACATTTTACAAACATTATCTTTAATTCTTATATTTGTACATGTACATGATACACAACACAATACACCTTCAATCCTTAGTACATTCTACATTTTACAAACATTATCTTTAATTCTTATATTTGTACATGTTACATTGTACATGATACATAAAACCATACACCTTCAATACTTAGTAATTCTACATTTTACAAACAGTATCTTTAATTCTTATATTTGTACATGTACATGATATTTCAATTCTTACACCTTCAATATTTAGTACATTCTACATTTTACAAACATTATCTTTAATTCTTATATTTGTACATGTACATGATACAAAACACAATACACCTTCAATATTTAGTAATTCTACATTTTACAAACATTATCTTTAATTCTTATTTTTGTCCATGTACATGATACACAACACAATACACCTTAAATATTTAGTAATTCTACATTTTACAAACATTATCTTTAATTCTTATATTTGTACATGTTACATTGTACATGATACATAAAACCATACATCTTCAATACTTAGTACATTCTACATTTTACAAACATTATCTTCAATTCTTATATTTGTATATGTACATGATACATAACACCAATAGACCGTCAATCCTTAGTACATTCTACATTTTACAAACAGTATCTTTAATTCTTATATTTGTACATGTACATGATATACAACACAATACACCTTCAATACTTCGTTATTCTACATTTTACAAACAGTATCTTCAATTCTTATATCTGTACATGTACATGATATACAACACAATACACCTTCAATATTTAGTAATTCTACATTTTACAGACATTATCTTTAATTCTTATATCTGTACATGTACATGATATACAACACAATACACCTTCAATACTTAGTACATTCTACATTTTACAAACAGTATCTTCAATTCTTATACCATACACATTCAATACTTAGTAATTCTACATTTTACAAACATTTTCTTTAATTCTTATATTTGTACATATTACATTACATGACACATAAAACCATACACCTTCAATACTTAGTACATTCTACATTTTACAAACAGTATCTTTAATTCTTATATTTGTACATGTACATGATACACAACACCTATACACCTTCACAATACTTAGTAATGTTCAGCTACATTTTACGAACAGTATCTTTAATTCTTATATTTGTACATGTACATGATACTTAACATGTAACATATACGTTTTCCTTTCACATTTATTCTTTTTAAATATTTGATTTACGTAATTTTAAAATGACGTGCCTGGGTTACATTGGCACCATTTTATCTTAATCAAACTAATGAGATATCTTTGCTTTTCTATCTAAAATTTTATCTTATCTTTTTATTTACATATTCTTCTAAGCTTCTGGTTTATTATTTTACCGTTTCATATTTGTTAAGAAATATTTTGATTATTTTAGACTTAAAATAACGCTAAAACTCTCTTCTTCTGTAAAATATAGGGGTGTCCCATCCAATAAACATGTTAATATAGGGGTGTCCCATCCAATAAACATGTTAATATAGGGGTGTCCCATCCAATAAACATGTTAATTAAGAGAGTGCTTTAAAATGCCGGGTTTATTATCGACATGAGAGGTGTCAATTTAATGTGTTTTTTCGCTCAAACACACTCCAACACTCGAACATTCACACGGCAATTTAAAAATGTTAAAAGTAGAACAGTAGAAGAATAATAAAGCCGAGATAAATGATATTTAGTGTAGAGATCTATTAAAGATAAGAGACAGGGCGGCGAAATACAAAAGATACCAGATATTTCAAATGTTTGTTCGTCGGTCAAACTGTCCGTTTGTGAGTTAACCTCTTGAGGGTCCTTTATGTTAAAGTTTGTCAGAGAGGTTGTTCACTGTATTATACTAAACAGAAATATTTTTTTCGATCTTTTCTACATTGTGGTTTTATGGAGTTAATTAAACTAAACTTTCTTGGTCAAGTAAATCAGTTAATTCTAACTTTTTGATATTCAATAATTTCACTTTCTAATATTTATATATCTCACTGTCGAACAAAGATGGATCTTGCTGTCTAGTATTTATGGATCTCACTTTCTAATATTTATGGATCTCACTGTCTAATATTTATGGATCTCACTGTCTAATATTTATATATCTTACTGTCTAATATTTATGGATCTTACTGTCTAATATTTATGGATCTTATTGTCTAATATTTATGGATCTCACTGTCTAATATTTATGGATCTCACTGTCTAATATTTATGGATCTCACTGTCTAATATTTATGGATCTCACTGTCTAATATTTATANGAAATCCAACGTATAGAAATCCAACGTATAGAAATCCAACGTATAGAAATCCAACGTATAGAAATCCAACGTATAGAAATCCAACGTATAGAAATCCAACGTATAGAAATCCAACGTATAGAAATCCAACGTATAGAAATCCAACGTATAGAAATCCAACGTATAGAAATCCAACGTATAGAAATCCAACGTATAGAAATCCAACGTATAGAAATCCAACGTATAGAAATCCAACGTATAGAAATCCAACGTATAGAAATCCAACGTATAGAAATCCAACGTATAGAAATCCAACGTATAGAAATCCAACGTATAGAAATCCAACGTATAGAAATCCAACGTATAGAAATCCAACGTATAGAAACCCAACGTATAGAAATCCAACGTATAGAAACAAGGTATAGCAACAAGGCGTATTTTCCGGGAGAATTTTTTTGTTATATTTGTAAGAAATAAAACGTTTTAGAAAAAATTGTAGCTTATCATTATCATTATCATTATTTCTATTTTTTAACATACCCTAGACACTATACAACTAACTAGATTAATATGTACTGCTCTCTATTGTGTTAAAGGTCCCCCAGATTTTATTATGAACTGATAACATAAATGAATGATTATATGTTTACAGAAAATTTCATGTTACTATTAAAAAAAAATATTTAATGAAAATGATATGTGCATTTTATTTTTAAAAAAAATTTCTCAAAAATATTGAAAAAAAGTTCTCCAGTAATGCTAATATTATTTCATAAAATTCCGTTTAACCATTTAAATATAAGGATTTTATGAAAATTATATCTACTTTACAATGATTATTTAATTTCTCAAAAATATAAAAATTTTTTAATTCGGTGATGGCGATGGATCAAACCTCTGTAGAGTAAAAAAAAGTAGATGTTAGTTCCACATTTATTGAAAATATATTTCTGTCTGGGTTAACCCTCGTCAGTTCTTGAGATTGTTTCTGTCACAAATGTTCTCCCGGAAAATACGCCTTGTTGCTGTACCTAGCGATTTCTACACGTTGGATTTCTAAACGTTGGATTTCTAAACGTTGGATTTCTATACACTGGATTTCTATACATTGGATTTCTATACGTTGGATTTCTATAGGTTGGATTTCCATACGTTGGATTTCAAGGGAAGTTGGATTATTTGAGGATGTTCCAGTTTACTTCTACAGGTAAGCAAGAATGTAAGAAATAAGACTCCAAGGTCGTCTCTGAAGTCTCACCCTTTATGAGTAACCCTATACCCTATAACTGAAGACTAGAATTTCAAAGATTCTGCATATTATTAAAATGATGGTTTTGAAATAGAAACATAATGGACATGACTAGTATTCCCCCTCTTGTCCTTAGCATGTAATATATACATCTCCAATAAGGGTTACCAAAAAAATTTAACTTTTAAATATTTCTAATTTTATCTACAGGTTTTTAATTACATGAACAGAAAATATAATTCTTAGCTTAATTTTTTTTATATGAACACCCTGAATATACCTGACTTCTTCTAATGATATCGATAATTTAGTTGAGTTATACTTTATCTCTTCTTCCTTTTATATTTAACAGTACAATATTTTATTATTAGACAAGATTTTTCTAAACAGTTCAAGTTTCAATTAAGTTCAAAGGTACATGGAATAAGAGTTACATTGCCTGAGATCAAAATTAAAGAATTTGAGCGGCGGCTTAAATTTAAGCCGCTGCTCAAATATGGTTGGTTTCACTTAAAATTGTTTCAAGATTTAAGCCGGCGCTTAATTGAGACCGGTTTTTGGCGGATTTAAGACGCGGCTTAAATTCATTAAATTTGGGCACTGAATACGTTCAGATCAGAATCGCTTTTGTCATTAATCTCAGCTGCTATACGATACACTAGCCTGTCGCCATAATGGTTACATTTCCCAGAATTTTGTCATTTTACATACAGGACTATTAAATGCACAAAAATAAGACTTAAGGTATTTAAGGTATATATTCTTCTACAAAAAAAATTGAATTTAGTCTTAAATAAAGTCTTAAGTAAAATTAATGATTTAGTAAAGAAATAAGTTGACAGCTGCAGGAAACCAAGAATATTTGACAAAAGACAAAATAATTTTCGTTATACACTCGTCTCTGAAGTCTAATTCTTTGTGTGTAAGGCTGAAGTCTAAAACTATATTTATTATTTTATATGTAAATTTTTCATGAAAACTTGAAAACCCAAACTATGGAAATTCATACAAGAATTTGTACGCCAAAAATATGAGAAGAAACGGATAATTTTTAGTTATTTCTAAACAAAAAACATTTTCCTTCAAAAAATGTCAACAACAAAAATGAGCTACAATAATATTTCTTTATTACAGAATACAGCCATGGACGGATTCAAATTCATTTCTAAAGATCAACTTGAAGGTATTATATTTAAGGGTAATAAAAGTCGATGAATAAAGTTTTAATGAATCAGACGGATTAAGGTTTAACTGGAGAGTTATGAAAAGAGAAAAAACTAATTTTCATAATCATACATGAACAATGAACATTTCTTAAAATGTTGTTGAGCTATTTGTTTGCACCAAAAACTTTAAAAGTAAAGGTTTTCTGTAATGTTTGAATATAATGGTTTTTGTGTAACAAAGATAGAATCCTAACACAATAATGTATATGTAACACAAAGAAAATCTCAGTTTCTTTCAATGAATTGAAAATAAGACGAATTACAGCTTGATAGGAGGAAATTTTATCAATACAATGAAGCTTTTTATCAATTATATCAAGCTTTTAAACAGCAAGTATACACATAAACATGGAAACAAGGAGAAGCTGTCGATTAAAAAAGCTTCTCTTTAATAACTTGTAAACTTGTAATTCGAAAAACCTTGTAAACAATTAAAACTTAAATAAAAAAGCCTTCTTCATTATATTAATATAATCGCCTACCACTGTTTTAAAATAATTCCTACGATTTTGAATGTATATAACAATTAAAGCAAACCTCATTTTGGAAATACCATCAACGGGGTTAATGGTGTACACTTGCAAGTTTCATCTAATAGCCAAAACGGAGTAATCTTTTAAGTCCTATACATTAGATCTTTATTAGATCTTAAACATTTATCTCAGAATTGAAGAGCAAACATAAAAATACTAAGATTTGAATAAATAAAGGTTAGGTAAAGTATAAAAATTAATATTTATTTATTTCTCAGATGCAAACCTTGTGTGTGGAATATCTCGGGTAGAAAGTATGCTTCAGGTAAGACAGTTTTGATACGATGTTAAATGTCGTCTTATTTATAATATTTTACTTTAATTCCAGGAAGAAGACACTGAAGGATTGAAGAGTGCGAGAGGATTATTGATGGAGATTTATGGGAAAATAGAAAATCTAAACTTTGATTTAGGTTATAAGTAGTTTTAATTAAGAATTACAATTACCAATAAATACTTCCCTCGACTAAACCTAATTTCAAAGTTTCGAAAAAAATCTTGAGAAGAAGTAATTCAAATCATATTTGAGATATGGTTTGCACTGGATAATAAATAAACCATAATTTTAAATTAAAAAAAAAACAAAAATGTGTATTGCATAAATTGTTGAAATTTCTTCATGTTTCTTAAAAACTGTTATTGAATAAATCCAAGGTATTCTACAGGGTGTCCCACGAAACATGACAATTGGTAAATAGTTATGAAAGTCGTCTTTCATATACTTTATTAGATAATAAAGAAAAGCTTTTTGCAGTTATTTGTTAAAATAATCTTTTTTTGAAACATATTTTACTTTGAAACCAGTTTTACTATAACTCCCATATAATATTTGTATTATTGTCTTTGGTATCAAACGGTGGATTCTCATTTGAACTACTGCCGTTTGAACTATGGTACATTTGAACTATTGTTCGTTTGAACTATTGTTCATTTGAACTACTGACTTGACGTCGTATCCTGTAGTTTAAATCAATACATTTCTTGCTCATTTGAACTATTTTTCTACCCCAATTCAGTTATAAATTTTTTTTTGTATAATTCCCATAAAGTTATAGAATTCATTTTTGTCACATTTTAACAAATTTTTTGTCCATTTGAACTATTTTGATGTCCATTTGAACTATTTTTTATCCATTTGAACTATTTTCATTGTCCATTTAAAATATTTTTTTTTGTGTATTCGAACTATTTTTTTTGTTCATTTCAACAAATTTTTTTTTCATTTGAACTATTTCTTTGTCCATTCGAACTATTTTTTTGTCCATTTGAACTATTTTTTTGTTCATTTAAACTATTTTTGTGTTCATTTGAACTATTTTCATGTCCATTTCGAACTATTTTTATGTCCATTTTAACTTTTTTTGTCATTTTCATTCGAATTATATTTTTTTCTTATTTGAGGTATTTTTTTCATTTTTGAACTATTTCATTTGAACTATTTTTAAGTTCATTTGAACTATTTTTTTGTTCATTTAAACTATTTTTGTGTTCATTTGAACTATTTTTTTGTTCATTTGAATTGTTTTTATGTCCATTTGAACTATTTTAATGTTCATTTGAACTATTTTTTTGTTTATTTCATTTAAAATATTAATAGTTCAAATGAAATGAAAAATAGTTCAAATGAGCAATATATTTACTCGTTTGAACTATTGTTCATTTCAACTATACTCACGTGGTACCACGTGCAGTAGTTGAAATGAACATTAGTTCAAATGAACAATAGTTCAAACGGGAATAGTTCAAATGAGATAGCATCTATCAAACAACTTAACAAATTATGGAAGAAGACATTCTAAACTATTCACCAACTGACATGTTTCGTGGGACACCCTGTAGTAAAAACTTAAACAAGATGAGGTCTAATCTTATTTTCAAATAATCCGAATCGAATGATTCAATCTAATATTCATTAATTTTAACTTCTCAGAGAGAACCTGGCACGCGGAGCTTCTAAAGACTGTGATACATTTATACCAAGGGATAATATCAATGCATCTCGGAGAACTTCCTAATACAGAGAATGAACTCAAGGATTGAAACTAAAAATTGTCTTTCTCCTAGGCCTGATTAATGTCAACTTATTCTGTATGACCTAGTCATATATATTGTCACTCACTGTAAAAACTGTTATAAAACGAACTCAAATACGACGACCTAAACCTGTTAACTCTCATCCTTTGAGGATAACCCTGTAGTTGGTCTTAAGATCTTTAGTTTCTTCTGGTTCAGACTGCTCTGGTGTCCCTTCCACTCCCGGCCCTGAACCCGGTCTGTATCAACGTGTTCCTGCGGATACAGAACGAGTTAGGAAACCTATGGTTGGAGCGGGATGAGTCGGAGATGTCCAGCACTGCGTTCTTGAACACGGAGAAGGCAGCTAGAGAGTTTCTATCATTCGGAGACGATCCTTACTCAATTAAAGTAAATTAAACTTTTCTTTTTCTCTGAATGAGAAAATAATGATGAATATGTTCAGGATCTGTTCAACCCGGAGCTAGGTTCTCTCCTACCCAGTGGTATACTAGAGCTAAAGGATCTTCATAACTATGCTCTGATAAACCTAGCAGAAATAAAGGTAGATATCAGGTTGCTCAGGGAATTTTTTCAACTTCGAGTTTGAATTTAAATTTTTTTAAACATTTCCCTGTAAACCAAAGTATTCACACTCTCACGCAATAATAAAATCAGGAATTTGCCAATAACTCTTTAACTAGTGACAGTTTTAAACTCAACATTAATGAGACAAAATTGATGAAGGTCAAGGTGTTGCAACACTTTAAAGTCGAACCGTGGATGCCTAATTTTTAATAATTGTCTGGATCAATGTGATTTTTCAAATATATTTTTAAAATTAGATTCTCATAAAAAATTTAAACTTGAAATAAAATGATTTGAAAATCTTTTTTAAAACAATCTTTCAGTTTCCCAGACTATTTTAGCCGCAAAATTAAAAAACTTCTAAAAATATTCTATTTTCTAGGGAAGAAGTGAAAGAAATGATCTGGTTTTGATGCACCGAAACCTGGAGAAAATACTGATTGAAGGACGGATACCGGAGGGAGTTCAACCTCAAACCCTAGTTCTTAAACTCATCCAAGAGTTTTTAGCTAAAAAGAAATTTAAAATTGGTAAATATGATCAACTTCAAAACAAATTGAAAAGAAAATAATCAACTTATTACAAAAATTATTCATTTAAAAAAATCTGTTTCAAAAAACTTCATTTTACGCATAAATATCAACCTTTCCTTGACGCTAGAAAGCCAAGAGCTTCTAAAAAATGAGGAGTAAAATGTTATCCAAGCCAATAATGACCTGACCAAAATAGAAAAAATTATTTAATAAAAAATCATTCTTTGTTTATTGTTACTCTCTGATCATATATTACTATTTGATCAGCTCGTCAGTACCTCGCAGCACTGGATTATATGAATGAGAAAATACTGAAGAAAGATCAACAGGTATGCAGTATTTATTATGGTGTATCCAGTATTTAGTATTCGGTATTCTAAATTCAGTATATAGTATATAGTATCCAGAATCCAGTATCAAGTTTTCAGTATCCGACATTCCAAATTCAGTATATAGTATACAGAATACAGTATCCAGTAAGCAGTATCCGGTATTCCAAATCCAGTATTTAGTCTTCGGTATACAGTATGCAGTATTTATTTGGTATCCAGTAAACAAAACCGAATGTATTTTAACTGATTTTCTTGTTAAAAATTAATAACCATAAATATAAATTCCATGGGTCACCCAGAGAGAATTAGACTTTATAAACGACAAGTGCATAAATCCTAATAAAAACGATTCCAGAAACGTGGTTGAACCGTCTTTAGACCTGGCTCAAATTAATTAAATCCGTTCCAAGGTTGTCCCTTGGAAAGTCTTATCCTCTCTTGGCGAAGAGTAACTTACTCTACCTATTTATATAAATATGAAATGGTTAATTTCTTCAAAGATACAAATTTTTATTTTTGGAAGGAAACATTTGGAATCATAATACAATGGGACCCATAAAATTGTATTTTATTATTTCAGCTTAAAATGTTTAGGTTTGTCTACTTCATGTGGTTTTCTACCAAGGTCTACTGGTCTCTTCGGTAGATAAGTTTCAGGTCTGTATGTAGAGCTTAGGATCCATTTACAGTTTGTAAAAATGAAACTGAATCAAGGTCCTACATATTTTTCTAAAAGATTTACACATTTCCTTTGTAAAATAAAAAATCCCGTATATTTTTTGGGAAATTTTTTTTCATAGAAGGCTCACCATTTTCTTTCATCTGAGTCTTTACCACAAACTCTACATCTTTGCTACCCAATGTTATTTGAATCTAAATAATTTAAGTTTTTTTGTGGCAATGACTCCATACCTTTGTTTAATAATACTAATAACCTAGACTTGTTTAGGAACGGAAGCGGGTTCTGGTAATCCAGAGAGCAGTGAGCAACGAGGATAACCTTTTCATTTTCTCGGTTTGTTTTCAATTCACGTTTAAGATATTCAGTTTGGTTTGATTTAAGATATTCGGTTTGGTTTAAGATATTCAGTTTGGTTTGGTTTCAGACATTCGATTTTGTTTGGTTTAAGATATTCTGTTTTGTTTGATTTAAGATATTCTGTTTTGATTGGTTTAAGACATTCTGTTTTGTTTGGTATAAGATAATCTGTTTTGTTTGGTTTAAGATATTCGGTTTAAGATATTCTGTTTTTTTGGTTTAAGATATTCGGTTTTGTTTGGTTTAAGATATTCGGTTTTGTTTGGTTTAAGATATTCGGTTTTGTTTGGTTTAAGATATTCAGTTTTGTTTGGTTTGAGATATTCGGTTTAAGATATTCTGTTTTGTTTGGTTTAAGATATTCGGTTTTGTTTGGTTTAAGATATTCTGTTTTGTTTGGTTTAAGATATTTGTGACCTCCTCCCACTCCAAAACCCAAGTGACCTCCTCCCGCTCCCAAACCCAAGTGACATCCTCCCACTCCCCAAACCCAAGTGACCTCCTCCAACTCCCAAACCCAAGTGACCTCCTCCCACTCCCCAAACCCATGTGACCTCCTCCCACTCCCAAACCCAAGTGACCTCCTCCCACTCCCAAACCCAAGTGACCTCATCCCACTCCCCAAAACCCAAGTGACCTCCTCCCACTCCCCAAACCCTAGCGACTTAATTAAATTAGGTCGCAATATTTGTTAATATTGTTATTTCAATGATTAAGACTTTTATATGTTTAAAAATTGAAAGTTTAATCCCATTGCAACGGACATCCGACACTGGGCCCGATTACTAATTTCAATCCCCAATTATCATCTAAAGCGCCTTTGCTGCAATTTTAGATGGTAATTGGTTGCTGCCCTGTTGGATTTCAATATATAACATATGCATTTCAGTATTATACATAGTATATGAGCAAATGTTTGCTAATGAAGCAAAACATTGATAAACTAAATGTTTGCCAATAAAAAATGTCTATATGGTCGGAACTTTAGTGTGGAGCATTGTCTGGAGATAGGATTTAGTAATCGGAACTGAGGATTCGGGATTTAAAATTTAGGAACATGGTCAGGATCAGGATTATGATCAATGGTTAAAACAGGGTAATTGGACTCAGGATCAAAAACAGGATAGGAAACGATCAGGTTTTAGAATCCGAATAACTTTAGGAATTGGGATAGGGATTCAAGATTTATGATTTGGTGTTCAGGATAAAGGTTTGGGATTATGGATTTAGGTATAAGATGGGGTGAGGAATGATGATTACCTTATTTGAGAACTCACTCTACCCTATTATAACATATCGGTGTAGGAAAAATTTCCATCTTGATCAAAGACTTCCTTCAAAGCCTCTAGGTTTTATATTCTTACTTTCTTTGGTTCATTTCTAACCCATAGATTATACTTTTTGAACTGCTTAACTCTTACTACTCCAGGTCCCTGCTACAACAGTAATAAGAGAATTCGAATCTAGATACTTGGATACACCTGGCAGAGAGTATACGGATACAAGGTAGGAGCAGTCTGGTTAGGTAGATTAGAGAGTATACGGATACAAGGTAGGAACATTATGGTTAGGTAGACTAGAGAGTATACGGATACAAGGTAGGAACAGTCTGTTTAGGTAGACTAGAGAGTATACGGATACAAGGTAGGAACAGTCTGGTTAGATAGAGACTAGAGAGTATACGGATAAAAGGTAGGAATAGTCTGGTGACTTAGAGACTAGAGAGTATACGGATACAAGGTAGGAGCAGTCTGGTTATGTAGAATAGAGAGTATACGGATACAAGGTAGGAACAGTCTGGTTAGGTAGACTAGATAGTATACGGATACAAGGTAGGAACAGTCTGGTTAGGTAGACTAGAGAGTATACGGATACGAGGTAGGAACAGTCTGGTTAGGTAGACTAGAGAGTATACGGATACAAGGTAGGAGCAGTCTTGTTAGGTAGACTAGACAGTATACGGACTTAGGTACAGGGTATCCCAATGAACATGAAAATTAAATTCATTATACAGGGTGTCCCATGTTTATTGGGACACCCTGTAGGATCAGTCTGGTTAAATAAAATCCAATGTTTTGATCGTCAATTGATTCTTTTTCCAATAAAGAGGGGAATCAGATGTGCAGCATGATTTTTTTTTGAAATCTGATCATGAACCTAACTTTGTACGTATTCTGTACCTAGACCAATCTTCATAACTGGACGGAACCTGGGTCAGAAGCTACTACTCTCTTTGGAAACAGGTAATTTTGATACCGGGACACTAGATATAGGATTAAATTTCAGATGCCTTTACATCACAACATAACACAAAACTCGACAAAACAGTTGATTTTATTAAATTATACGAAACTTGGCTTTTATCTTCTACAGGGTGTCCCAATAAACATGGGAATTCAGTGACGAATTCGATGTAGTCTTTTCAAATAATTCTTTGATTTAGTATGGTGATACCTACTGAGAAAGCTGTAATCTGTAAGAGTTTCGTCTGCTATGTTCACATTTTGTTTGTTTATGTTTTGACTGCATACGTGTACTTAGTAATTAACAAAAAAATTGCAGTATACAAACAGAGTAAACTTGACCGTCTTCACTGTTCATCTTGCGGAGACATTATAGACTCATCTTTACAGTCTTTTACCCTTTTCATTAAAAAAACTCTAGCAGACATAATAATATTGGCTTATGAAATTGGGTATTACAATGCTAATTCATAACAAAGACGATATCGAATTCGTCACTGAATTCCCATGTTTTTTGGGACACCCTGTATTTTTAACTTTTAATTGTGGTACTACTTGAGAGCATCTTCTTTTTGTACAATGTAACAAAAAAAGTTCGCGGATATAAATTTATTTTGCACATTTCAGAATTTAACAAAATCCAAAAACTATTGGACACAAGCTTTTGTAATTAGCATCAATAAACCTTTCTTGCAGTCATGTGAGGTCTCGCACAAAATTTGGGCCCGATCGGTTCAGCCGTTTTGACGTTGATCAGATACAAACAGACAGACAAGCAAAGTATATTTACGAAATATTATAACCAATCGTTCTTTCTTTACTTCTCAAATCATTAATGATTCAACATTTTGCTTAGTGTAGGAAACAAACAATAAATATACACAATTTTTAAATCTGCTCAATGTCTCAGATTTTCGTAACGCCTTCTAAAAATGGTTTCTATTATAAAGAAAGAATAAAAAAAAGCCACCTTCCATACATTGATACATCGAGAAATATATATATCTAGAAATACAATTTTCAATCATTTTCTTATTTAAATCTTTCAAAATTAAAAAAAGGCCAACATAAAAGACGCAGAGCGCTATGTGAGCTCAGGCGCGAAGCTAGACGTTAAGCACGGGGGGGAGGGCAATTCTATTTTTTTGCCCTCCCCCCTAAACATTTCTGGGGGGGGGGGGGGGGGGCAAGAAATATGTGTATTATACTCAACCATGAAAAAACTACCAATTACCAATTCAGGATATTTTCGGCGAAATTTTTTTTATTTGGGGGCACTCATTCTGTTTGGGGCAAATTTGTGTGGGAAAAATCAACTATTTTTAACTATATAATAAAACAAGACATCCGTATATATATATATGTTGCCTATAGCTGGCCAAACGGCTGGACCGATTGGGCTGAAATTTTGTGGACATTCAAGGGTGGCCGGGGGATGTTATAGGCTAAAAAATCGAATTTTTCTTCAACATTTTTTTTGCTCGGGCAACGCAGGGCCTTTCAGCGAGTAATATATAATTTGATATATGTTTGTTGGGGCAAAACTTCTTTATTTAGCAGTATCTAAAAAAGAATAAGGGTCATTTTTAAGATATGGCTGTAAATCCTTAATTTAGTTGATTTTATAAAACATTTGTGGATAAAAAAATTTAAATTTAGGTGCAAATTAAAAATATTTGGTTTCATTTAAAAAACGAAGGGTCACAAATGTTGAATAAAGGGACAAAATAAAGTCTGGTAGGGCAATTTGAATAAGAATGTGTGACTGTAAGTGTAATTTTAAAAATCCAAATTTGGGGGCATTTTTGAAAGAAAGGGGGAAGATAAAATTTGAGTTTGCATAAAGAGTGAAGGTTTGAAAAAAATTGAGGACTTCTTGCCCCCCCTTCCACAAGCTTTCTTAAGGTTGGGGTTTGCCCCCCCCCCNGGGGGGGGGGGGGGGGGGCTGCACCAGCTATTGAACAAATTTTGCAGCATTGAAATAAGCAAAATGTGATATTTCTTGGTTTCCATTTTGCTAATTTATAACAGTTCAATGAATGAAGCAGAGCTTTCTAACATTATTCTAAAAAGAATCTGTTTTATAATTTCTGATCCTCTCTGTAAATCTTGATAAATCTTGTTAAAACCTATTAACTAGGAGATGATTTTGAGACCAGGGTGAAGATCGTTCTTATACTCAGCAATATGTACAAATGTATTGGTAAGAACACAGTTTATTTGTTTTAATTTAATTTATGGTCACTGACCTCAAATTTAGAAAAACCACTGGACATAATTTTGAATATATTTGTATTACAGGGGTTTTGCTTTATGATAAGATTGGAAATATTGAAATTTTATCAAAAGTTTCAAAAATCCAGCGAAGAAGAGTAGGATTACTAGAGAAATGTTTAGATGGCCTGGATGTTAAAAAGCATAGGTACATAAACCTTTATATTTTTCCACTAAAAGTTAAAAGAGAATATCAAGGGAGCCTCTATATAAAGAGTTTCATACCCGATTCACAACGATACCATTTATGCTTTTAACTCAGTAGCCATGCGGGTAATATCGTCTTTATTACTTTAAATTTGGGTTTAAGATAAATAAAAATATCTCCGACAAAGGTTAAAAAGGGTATCGTTGTTAATAGAGCATGCATGTAAACTATCTACATGGAAGGTTACATAACATCAGCTGTCCCTGTAATTTTAGCCAGGTGACAATTAGTGAGGACTGCAAAAAGTTCAGCCCGTGTTATTTCCAATCAGGTTTCCACTGTTTTAAGGTTTGTGACTTGAACTTCTTAATTCGGCGTTTTTTCGCTCTTTGATGTTTCTGTTCTTTTAAGTGTCCTAAATCTTTCCAGGAGTAAGGTTGAGGAGTTGAGTCTCCAACTGGGAGAGATCTACATGGAGCTGCTGGAGCTGAAGCAGAAGAAGTTTGAGAGAACTGCTGATAATCTGGATCCGCATCTCGTTAAGAAAATGGTGATTTCAGTCTAAAATTTAGATTCGGAAAGATAGATTTTTAGATTTTTCGGCTCAATGTTGTTTTAAACTAGGCCAACATAATAAAATTATCGAAAATGAATTTGATAAATATAAAATCAAATCTAAGGCTGTTGTACTTTCGATTTGAACGCATTTTCAAACAAAAACTAAAAACAATATCCTCCCAAAATGCTTGTACTCCAACCTTAACAACGTTTCTTTGACGAGCCACTGAAAAAAAAACAATAGTGACATAGAGAACAGATACTTTTTGTTAGTCACTAAACAAATTATGTAATATTATATATCTTTTCAGGTTAATTTGTGCCTCCAGGGGATACAACATTGCAAATCCTGCATCTTATCTCTACCAAGCATAGATTCACATCCACATATGAATAAAGGAGACATGTGTATCCTTGCCCAGATTCTTCAGATTGAGTCTCAAGTAGGACCTGGAGCACTGCCAGTTCGTCCTCTGAAAATTCCAGAACGGTTTCCTCCGGGCTGTGTCGGAGAAGGGATTAAAGCATTGTTCTTAATCGGTAGATTTTACAACAAACTGTTTACTCCGAACAGGTGACTGATACATCGATTATCATTCTTTACTGATAGTAGATATTAAATATTTTTGTTCAGGAATGATCAACCTCTGTTCACAAAGCTAGCAATCCTTCATTATCAGCTGATCGAAGCATATTGTAGAAGGCAAGATTACATTTCACTCAACGAGAAATATCTCGTAGAGAGATAGTATATTCCGGAGAGTGAATAGATGAAGTCAATTAAATAGATCAAGTAAATTAAGAAAATTAGGTAGCTGAAGTAGATCAACAAAATTAAGAACCCACGTACATTCAGTAGATCCGAGTGGATCAAGTAGATTTAAAATTCGGTGATGATGATGGACCAAACCTCTGTCGAGAAAGATCAATAAGATCAAGTAGATTGAATATATCAGGTTTATTTGAAAGCAGAAAGTATCTGCATTCTGCAGGTAGATCAAATACATCAAGTATATCAAGTATTAAGATAGGACATTTCATAGATAGAACTTTTCATATACAAGACATTTCCTAGATAGAAAAGATTTTTCACAGACAAAGAAGAACTTTAATAGATAGGTCATTACAAAGACAGAAAAGCGTTTTTTTCCCAGAGACAATTTGTGGTTTTGGGTTAATAAAACGTGTGTCACAATTTTAGAAAATGCGATCAGTTTGAGAAAAAATACTTTTGAGATCAATGCATATAAATATATTGTTTGCAATGTGTGTGCCTTTAAAAACATGATATCAAAAATTAAAAAGGTTATTAGTTTAAAGTAAAAATATTAATAACAGGTAAAGTAAAAATAAAAGATATCGTAGAAATACTGATTCATTAGATAAGATTTTTCTTATGAAATGTCCTGTCCTGAAGTGTCCTATCTATGAAATGTCAAATACCATGCATCAATTATATCACGTAGCTTAAGTAGATTAAGTAGCTCAAGTAAGATCAGACATATATATTATATCGCGTATAATGTAGAACTAAATGTTTAGGAACCCTGAAGACATGTTTGAGATGAGATACGAGTACAATCAATCAATCAATGCCGCGGACCTTCTCCTACGACAGATTAAGATGCAAGAGAAAGCGGAAAAAGAAGAATCTAAAACATCAACATTAAAATCACTTGATTGATTTGAAATTAAGTAAACTTTAGATTTAATAAATACTGTAATTTTATTTATTATCTGTTTTCTTATCAAGGTTCTGGATCACATTTGAAAGAGTAGTTTCAGGAAAACTAGGGTCGAGGAGAAAATGTTGAAGAAGAACAGTCATTGTTTGAACTCCGTCCTTACTCCGTATTCTATCTGTCAATTCCTCTTTCAACGTGGATGTCCTAAAAATATAAACTTAAGAAAAATCAATACCTTAAAAAGTTAAAAAAGATAGCAAGTATAAAAAATAAGCATGACCCGAGGTCAAAACATTTGAGTGAAATAATATCGCTTGATCTCGATATCAACTGTGTTAACTTTTAAATTTGATAGATTAGTGCTTGATCCCTCAATGTATGACTATTGGACACCTGGGTTTCGACCACGGGAAATACAAAAATTGGTTCAATCCTTTCGGACGACAAAAAAAGAATAACAAAACAAAATAAGTTCTCTTAGATTGGTTTAGAATACTTAAAACCTGTTCAGTTGTGTTACTTTTATTAGGTTAAAATTTAGAATATTTAATGCACTGTTTACTTACATGTGAATAAGCATTACTGAGAGTAATCTCCATTCTTCAGGTTTGAATGTGATGTTAGTTGCTGAGAGTGAGAAGGTTCTAACCAGCTCCCGGAGCGGCTCCTGTATTACCCGGGACGGAACGGAGAACAGATCCAGTACCCCTGGTAGATAGCGGTCTAGTTGATCCAAAACTATTCTAATCCTGAGTTGGGTTTGTGAATGCTGATCTAGGAGGGGAAGACGGGGTTCGTTCTGATCATCTTCAACCTCCTTCTCCTGGTTATCAGATATACAGATAGAATACATGAGGGGGAATGATTCATACCGATGAGGATAACAGAAAAAGTGTAGAAAGACATAAATTTAAACAAGATTTATTAAATGTATAGTTTTCAGAAACCCTAAATACTGATAATATTTACCCGATACTTTTAAATAATTTACCCCTTACCATTACGTGAAATATAACATCTTAGCACACTACGGTCTAATGGTTCTATGTTAAAAGATATTTGCTGTAAACGTGCTAAATTTGTTTCTACAGTGTTAAGATTGTATGATATATATACTTGTGATTACTCAAATCTCCGGGATCTATACAGGATGGATGTTAAAAAACTCATGAATTCATGGAACATTTCTATTCGCATTCTATTTGATCTAACAAGAGAAACCCATAGATATTTCATTGAGCCCATTTATAATGCTCCTCATATTAAAACATGCACTCGTTTTCTACAATTTGTGACCAGTTTATCAAATTGTCATAAGCTATGTATTCGACTTTTAGTAGGTCTAAGTAAACATGATTAAAGAACTGTTTATGTAAAAATATTGAAAATATCGCACAAGATTGTAATCTAGAAATCTAAACGTGGTAACAAAATATGATATACAATCAGATTCCTTTAGACCAAGAATGGAAATTACCCATTCTTCATGAATTTCTCAAAGTTCAAGATGATTATTTTGTTCTGAACAATTTTGTTGATAATGAGATCGCCACCATGATTAACTTTTTAGGTTCCGACTATAGAAACTATAATTATATATCTATACTTTATTCTTGTTTTTGTCTTGTCATATTTACCATTTTAACTTTCTGAACGAAATTGATTTATAATAATATAATAATAATAATAATAATAGACTTAATAAACTCCTAAATTCAAAGAAAAAAATAAGATTGTCTTTCTTCTCACCTTGATTTCTATATTTTCTTCATAAACTTCTTTTCCGTGAAGGAACGCGTTGTATTTACTCCGGAATACTGCGGTTTCAAGCAACAACTCCGGGTTTATCTCAAACTAGACAAATTCCATGTGGCAAACTGTTAAAAAAAATCAAGATGATGTCAAAATACAAACCTTTTTAGCTTCGATTCCTAACTTCTCCGTCCTTTCCAGAAGTTCTTCCAACTCTTCGTCCGACTCCAGGTCTGAATCCGAACCCTGCAGGAGTTGAACAGTTTTCTCTGTAATCCATTCGGACAAAGTTCTTTTTATCACATCTTCAGGTTTTTCAATTTTTAAAGTCGATGATTGTGTAATTACAGGTTTTGAATGAATTTCTCCCGGTATCAAGGTTGTCGTGTTGTGTTCAACAACCTGATTTTTTACTCCGGAGATCTCAGAGTTGAACCGAACCTGTCTCTTCTCATTCGAGGACTTTGTATCACTAGATTTTAAACTTGATTTAACAATATCTTCTCCATCCCGGTCCTCCTCGTCGTTGACGACAATAACGACCTGTTTCTCCGGATCATCTTCAGGAGGAAGATCGACAGTTACAACAAGAGGTATTATCTCCCCCTTACCAGAACCTTCTAGTTTTATACCCGGAGCATCATCCAGGAGTTTAACCGTGTCTCTTGTACCATCTCTACTCAAACATTTCATTATAGTCTTTATAATGATATCTACTAGATGGTAAAAACTAAGTTATACAAAAATAAACCGTTAAAAACCGAGTGAATATTGCTTTTCTTAACAAAATGTCAATAAAAATTTCAAATATTCAGGATATTTTTTTATCCAGAACATTAATTAGTTTATATCTCAACAGCTGGACTTCTAAAACCAAGCTGATAAAAATATTTAAGGGGTAAACAATCTGAATATTTGAGGGGTACACAATCTGAATATTTGAGGGGTACACAATCTGAATATTTAAGGGGTACACAATCTGAATATTTGAGGGGTACACAATCTGAAGACTAAATTAGAAATAAAGAAAAAATCATCGGACGAGGGTCGAGAACAATTAAAATGTTTCCTAATCCAGAGAGGAGATTTATCAAGTTGGTTCCGGAGAAAGTTTGAAGCTTTAAAGCAGGTTCCACTGCAGAACTTCTTCCTCTCCTCTGTATCATAAACTTTCTTATCTCTACATACAATATATAAATATTTCACTTGTTGTATGATTTTTAAAACTACGTTTAAAATGTATAAAGGCCTGAAGCTGGACTTGAGAACTTGGATTTAAGAAAAATGCTTGATCTGGATATCCAATGAGGGCAAATTTAAATTTGAAGATACTCCCATAATTAAAGTTATAAATGCAGGTTATAACTCCAAGGGATATCAAATATCTAAATTAACCCGTAGGTCTACATAAGATAGGGATCAATGCTTCAGCCTGAAATTTACAAAATCAAAAAAGTGCTTACTCCCAACCATTTTACAAGATCTGATTTCTGTTTAAATGGATTTAATAATTTGTAAATTCTATTGAAATAGTATATTGGATTTCCTTAAAGAAATGTGGAACTTTGCTGGTGAGACTTTCAGGATAGGGTTCGGACAAACCGGATATCCGCAGACCTTGATGATACTCCGCTCCGTGCATATATCATCATAGTACTCCTAGTTCACAACATCTTTCTCTACCGGTGTACGTAACTAGAAGTATATTCATATGTTGGATTAGGCTTGAAGAGAACGAACAAGAAAAGGTAAAAAGTAAAGATTTTAATTCAGAACTTTTTTAAAGAAACAAAATTGTTTTAACATATTTTTTTAAGAAATCTAACAAGAACAAATTGATGATGATCATGTTGTCTTCTTTTGAGTAAAAAAGTTAAAAAACAAAGAATTCCTGTTGTTAATCGGGATTGGTTTTTTGTTTAAGGGTCAAAATTCGAGTGTAAGAAGAGCAAATGGGGTTAAAATAGGTTATTTACATTTTTTAAGGATAAAAATGTTGCACAGATCAATAAAAGCAAACTACAACTGAATACAGTTATGTTGTGTGGGAAGTAAAAAAAACCCGAACCAAATCGATTATCAGCACTAGGTACACTTTCTCTTCTAGTTTATTCCTAAATTGATTTATTACCCGTTCATTCGTGTCAAGATTGAATACTATTGGTGGAGAAGATCCCTGGTTAATATGAGCTGTAGCTTCACGGAACCAATCCTTACTCACAGTCTCATCCGTTAACCTGGAGCAGATTAATATACAACCCTGATACTGCGGAACCAATCATTACTCAGTCTAATCAGTACTTCGTACAATCTGTTAAACCCAGAGTAGAATTATATAAAACCCCGTTAATACGGAGGTAATTACTTAAAACCAATCATCGCAATCAGCTTTAATAAATGTTTATCCATCATCAAGGATTTTATTTTTCAATCTAAAGAGTGGATTAACCTTAATTGTCAAGTACTAGTGTAAAATAAGGACAAAAAAAACTATATCTATATAATTCAAGTTGCAATCTCTGTTTGTTTGTCCGATCATAACTCTGGAAACCCTGGACTAATCTACCTCAAATTTTGATTGAGGACCTCGGGAAAACCACGGGAATGTTCTTAGCTTGGTTTTGAAATTCTCAGTTTGTTGGGTCGACTTTGATAGCGAAAATTTAGTTTCCCGGTAAAATCGTTCAAGTGCGGGTAAATGGTGGGAGTAACTATGAGTATTTAGTACCCTGTACAACGCTGGGTTCCCAACTAGTAGCAATATACATTTGCTTTGTTTTAATTCTTTTCAACGTAAAACATTTATCCATTACTCATTTATACAATATGTAAAATATTTTAATGTTAACCGACTTTTATCAAACTTGATCTAATGCTTTCCTCAATTTCCCTATGCTTCAATGCTTTATCGGTTTGAATAGGAATCCATTCGCTCAATTTCCACGCCAACCAAAAAAAAATACAACTTCTTAATTCATTTTTCTTGAACGTTTTTATCTCATTTTTGAAGCCAGCAAAACTTCATAAAACTTTGTTAATTCACATTGATGTTAGCTCAAGATCGAATTTTTTCCAACTTCCTCAGCCCCGATAATGGTGAATTTAGACTTCACATCAAAACTTTAACCCAAAACATTATTCCATGATCTGTGAATTGTACTGGATGAGTTGTTGTATTAAGAACACGTTAAATGCCGAATACAACTAGAAATGGGATTGTTATTCATAAATCCCGATCCATTGAGTCTAGTTTAAGAGTAACCGCTTCACTTCCACAATCTGTAATAAAACCAAATAAACAAGAACATTAAAAATTATCAATTATCATGAAAGCGTACTGCAGAAACTGTAGACACTGCGCCAATGTCAATATAAAGGCAAACCGTGCCCAGTAATTGCGACCAAGCTAGAATTGTTCATAATAATTTACTCCCTCTGTTTAAGGATCTGTCGACGTAATTTAATAAGACACCTGCACGATTCACAACGGTACAATTAACTTTTGTTCGACTAAAAAACATGAAGTTTTCATTTCTTTCCATACTAAGAGATATACTTTAAATTTGTGGTTAAACTGGCGATATTTTTACAATGACTACCAAGATAAAGATTACCGTTGTTAATCGGTACCTTCAAATATACGCAAGACAGTACGCCTTTAACTAATATGATAAATTGTATATAATCTGCCTAATAACAATAGACAGAGCTTTCTCCTCGCAGCTCTTCTTTCGTAGAAGAGCAGCAGCAACTTTCTCTTTCTTCTGCTCCTCAGAGAGTTTACATTTTTTCTGCTTAGATTTATTCATCTGAAAGGAGCATTCGACATCTTTAAATGCAAAATTTTTATGTTTATTTTTTTTTACACAAGAAACAGGTATGAACAGTACAGTGAGAGAAAACGAACTCTCTCTCCAGTATGAGGTTTGTAATACAGATATTCAGGAACGGAGGGTTTAGGGAGCTGCGGCGGCGAGAGGGTTCTTCAGGACTAGGATGACGGAATCCCCGCGGAGAAACATCTTGGCAATAAACCTGTCCTTGTTTACAGGTTTACCCTTCTTCTGTCCTGAAAACAAGTAGAAGGGTTTAAAACCACCCGAAATTAAAAAACTGAAGAATCAAATCCTTTTAAAGTATTAAGTCTAGGTTTGTTATAAAGAATTTAAAGATAGAATAACTAAATTTCTTAGTCGTGCTAACATAGGTGTCATTCTTTACATCTATACTTTTCAGGTAGAGCATAAACAACCATAGTGTCACTATGGTTGTACCTATGTTTGCACGACTAAGAAATTGGGCAAAAAAAAATGAGCGAAAATCTTAGAAATTTCTAAACATTGTCTTAAGTATTTTTTTGGCGATGAGTTTGCTTAAATTATTAATAATATTCTAAACCAACCTTTTCCGGTTTTAGGCATCTCAGTCCACATCTCCTTCACTTGTTCCAACACCATATTGCAATGTCTGAACAAATTTTTTATTTAACATAAGAAATTGGAATTACCAAATTATCCAGACTTTTTTGGGATAAAAAAATCTATAATATTTGTCCTGAATTTTTCTATGACTTTGAAATCCCAAAAATAAAAAAAGAATACCTTTAAAGGGTCATTAAAACATTGTGATAATAATTTTTTGTTAAAAATGTCAAAATTAAAAGACAAAAATTCCTCAATCATTAAAAGATATAAATTGCCACCTGTCGAACGCCTTGACTCTGCCGAGGAGTTTCTTGTTGTTCCTGCAGTTGATGAGCACTTGAGTGTTATTCTTTACACTGTCCGTCAGCACCCTGGGAAGAAGATTTATAGAAATTTAGGTTATTTGTTGAATAATTTAGAATATTTTGTCATATCATACTGAAGACTTGTATTAGAAGTTATAAAGGATTATAATTTATAGAGCTCAGAATAAATAATTATGAAGACCACAAACATTTTCTACTGAATCAATTTAAATGTTGTCCAACTCCACTTAAATTACCACAATGAGTCTGAGAATAAACTCTTAATATGGCAAGGTGAAAGTTTAAATTCTCAATCATATTTCTGACAAAAAAACTTCAGACAAAAGAACGATACTACATGGAGGAATTTACAAGTAAATATGGGCCTGTCCTAGTGAACGATTTTTGGACCCCCCCCCCTCCTA
>NW_019396051.1:770334-800318 GCF_000591075.1 Eurytemora carolleeae
GGGCCGAGCGCTGCGGCTAGGATGGGCTAGGGGGCCGAGCGCTGCGGCCACGGGTTAGGTTAGTTAAGACACTTTCTGGGCCGAGCGCTGCGGCTAGGATGGGCTAGGGGGCCGAGCGCTGCGGCCACGGGTTAGGTTAAGTTAAGAAACTTCCTGTCACACCCATGTACAAAATTGATAGGAGGGGGGGGTCCAAAAATCGTTCTCTAGGAATATACCGTAAATATTTGAACTCAATAAACAAATTTATCCCTTTAAGTGTGTGTGTAAAGTCTGACAGAAGTTTTTAGTTGGCATGGTTTTGGCAAACATCCCCTTTACTTGACAGAAAATGATACCTGTGTATAATTATGATAACTCGAATCTCTAACCTGAGTGGTCCTGTGTTGAACTCCTCCTGCTCCCTAGCCTCCATCTCCTCCGGGGTCATTTCAACCTTACTCATCTTAAAGCTCTAGGTATAGTTCGTCTGAAAGAGATATTCATACTTTAACTAGGTTCAGCGTAATATACATCATTTATAATAATTTATTCACAATTTCAGTGTTTCAATACAAAATAATTTCATAATGAAATATTTTTAAAAACGGAAAAGTGTACTTTGTTCCAAGGTGATTAAATGCCGGGAAAAATAAACATGGAGTCGGATACAAACTAAACGTTTGAGGCAGGTAGATGATTATTATAAAATGTCGTCTTCACAGGAACAGGGATAAATACTATAAATTTTTCTGTTAGGGGGGGGGGGTTGTGAAGGAAGATCAGTCATTCAGTTAAAACTTAAATCGGTTAAGATATATAGAGGGCCAGAAAATTTGGGTTTAAATAAATACTTCAATTCTATCAATACAACGTCAACGTGTGCAACATTGCGAAATTTTATCTTCCAGTATTTTTTTCAAGGTATACAGCTATAGCGAATAAAAGCTTGTACAAATGAAACGTTTCACAGTCTACATTCAGTGAATCATCTAGTTAGATATCAACCAACTGAAAAAATTGTAAATCTTGTAAAGTTGAATCGTTGAAACAAAAAAAAATGGTGGGAAAAGCATGAAACCAAAGAAGAAATATGTTCGTTCTACGCACATTAAAAACGTTATAAAAAACCGAAAGCCTAAAACGAATATGTCTGATTGTCTTAAATAGCATGAATGTTAATGAATGTTCTTTCTTCAGTATAATGGTGATTTTAACTCCCGTGAATTGAGATTATCGACCGTCCCAATGATCAGGACGTGTTGGAGATGTGTTAACAAGATGAATTTGATTATTAGGAAAATGCTTTATCCGAGGATCAATATCGTCAACACGAGGATATCTCCACTCTATCTCCGTCCGTAATGGAGCTCCGGGTGCTTCTCTTAATCGGGAAACATCGGTGGCATGTCCAACTCCGCGATAGAGCTCAGGAACGTCCGGGTTTCTTAGGCTTGGCTGGATTGGTCTCACAGGACCTGCTCCTAGATATTCAGTACCTTGGATTCCTCTGTACCTAGATCCTACATAACTTTCAGGAGCCGTCCTTGGTCGGTTGTAATCAACATCTCTGGGATACACAGGCGGATGCTCTAATCTTTCCCGGATTAATCCTGTTTGATGATCGCGGATTCCTTCGGTTGGACTTGCTCTAACTCCTGCAATAGGAACATGATGCATTCCAGACAACATTTCATGGATTCCGCGGACTGGGTTTGGATTAAACCTTTCCATTTTGGTTCGTTGAATCCCTAAAACTTGATTCTGATGAGCTCCCGACGCTGGACCTACGAGAACAAGAATGTTATCTGTATTATCATTTATAAAGGGTTACCCACAAAGGAAGAGACTGAAAAGAAAAAAATCCTAAAATTTGACGATCCCATGGGATAAATAAAGTCTTCTGTCTTGAATTTTGTATTTTAACTGATTATTTAATAATTTGATGACAAAGTATTTATTTCACAGTTGTAGGGAATCGTGAATTTGAGAAACCGGACAGTATAATTTCTCTAAATTCGTCGCTGACGTCTCATCCTTTGTAGATAATCCAGTATTGCAGCTTGTGTTTTTTTTGGTTTGGATCCGGCAACCGTTAAAACAAGACGCGTGCAGATAGATAGATCAGCACTGAAAAGAGAAAATTGGTATTGAACAATGAACATAAATATCAAAAGAAAATGTGCACTAACCTCTATAATCTAAAGAACGATATTCATCCCGGGGGTTGGCTCCAGTGAGTGGTAAAGGCTGGACACCTAGAGAGGATTCTGGATACGTGTTCGGATATCTTAATTGATCAATCTGATGGGTTCCATATTTATCATACATTCTTTGGTCCTGGAGAACATCTCTCTGACGCTGAACCTCTACCCTGTCATGCTGAACCTCGTTGTTTATTCTCCTGGTCTCAAACCTTCCTCCTAGGTTCTCAATCCTATAGGGATCCCTCAAAGGGTCAGTTCTCTCCTGTTCAAACCTTCCTCTGTTACCCTCTTTGTGTGGTAAACCATGATCTAAAGTTCGTCCGTCTCTCGGATCATTGTTACGCTCATATTGAGCTGTTTGACCCCTGGGTATAGGTTGAAGATTACTCCTCTGTGCATCCTGATATCCAGGAGAGGATCCACCTCGCACATTTTCAGCTCTGTGTCCAACTCTTTGTCTCAGGTACTGATGAGCTCCACTATCTGAACCATGTCCAACCGAGCCCCGACCTGACTCTGACATACGTTCTCCCGTCTCGGAAATATGACCTGAAGCTAGACTTTCAGATCTTTGTCCGTCAGTAGATCTATTCAGTTCAACAGTTTGCATAGAGGCAGCCAGTCTTTCAATCTAGATAAAAGCAAAACACAAAAGGTCGAGAAAATAAAAAAATCATTTTGAAATGAAAAATTACGATTTTGAATATATTTTTGATTATTAGCTGAAGGGTACTTAATTTCTATTGGCTTCCGAAAAGAGTCGTTGCCACAAACTCTGATTTTCTAATCCCTATATCTTTGCAGCCCAATGTCGTAGTACTTATATATTTCAAACTAAGATTTCTGTTGGACCAAATAATCTAAGTTTGAAATATCAAAGGTATCGGGTTGCACTGCTATAGGGACTAGAAAATTTCAATTCGTGACAGAGACTTAAATCCATTCTTTTAAAATAATTTGAGAAAACAATCTACATTAAACCTTAATAATTAGAAAACTATTTTTCTCCTAGCTTGTATCTTATGCAATAATGCAGACGTTTCATAAAGATTTTTTCAGTAATTTTTTTTGCTGCATAAAGTGTGATGGACGATTTGGAAAAAAACAAAACCTGGGTTGCTTTCTCCTTTATCCGCGCCTGGACGGATAACAAAATTTCGTTCTTCTCCTGATTCACAATTATCAACTAAATTTTGTATCTTAACACATGGATCTGAAACCTGGGCCTATTCAGTACTTTTAATTTGAATTTAAACCCTGAGCCTACTTATTTAAATATCTTGGCAACCCAATGTCGTAGACCTTACAAATTTCAAACGTTGAAATCTGTTAGATCAAATGATTTAAGTTTGAAATATCAAAAGTTTACATCATCAAGCTTTAAAGATGTAAGAATTAGAAACTTTGAGGTTTTGGCAAAGACTTAATTCCTTTGAATATGAACCCTGAGCTTACGTTGTATCTCTAGATCTAAATCTGAGCCCTAAGCTATATAAGTAGGTTTCTTTACAGAATCTGAACCCTGAGCTTACTTTGAATCTTTAGATCTAAATCTGAACCCTAAGCTATATAAGTAGGTTTCTTTACAGAATCTGAACCCTGAGCTTACTTTGAATCTTTAGATCTAAATCTGAGCCCTAAGCTATATAAGTAGGTTTCTTTACAGAATTTGAACCCTGAGCTTACTTTGTATCTTTAGATCTGAATCTGAGCCCTAAGCTATATAAGTAGGTTTCTTTACAGAATCTGAACCCTGAGCTTACTTTGTATCTTTAGATCTGAATCTGGGCCCTAAGCTTATTCAGCATCTTAACATTTGAATCTAAACCTTGATCTCACTAGGTATCTTTAAATCTGTACCTGAACCCTAATCGTACTTTAGATTAGAATCTTACTTCTAATTTTGAACCCTGAGCACCTGAACTCTAAACTATTGATTAACTGTTGTAATTAGCTTTCTGCCCTTAAATGACTCAATATTTATGAATACATTAAACCGTATATTAAGGAACTTATTAAATGCAACATATTCTAATTTTTGAATCCCGCTTTGTTTGCAACCTGATTATGTAAATCTTTGATATTTCAAACTTAGCCTTTCTGATCTCACAGTAGTCATAACTTAAAAAAGTCTATGATATTCATGGCATCAGGTTGTGATGATTCAAAAATTCTATGGCGAGTTATCAGTTCCTTTGTGAAGCTGAACTGTTTACTTTTTGAGGTTTAACGAACAGGATAGAGAAATTATTAGCGTGGAATTAAATCATTCCCACTGTAAGAAATGTTTCAATTCTTGCAGCCTGAAAAGGAGTTTCCTCTTCTTTGGTTTTAGGTAACACTAGATCTATCTGCTTAACTTAGTAAAATTTTTATTTACAGTTTAGTTGATTCCTCGAGTTTTTTGTTTTCAGCTGAAATTTTTGTTTGTAAATCTCGAATCATGCTCTTCATTTTCTTCGTCGTTCTGCCAATGATGAAGTAAAAATTTAATTCTATAATCATAAACATCGAGTCATTACCAATCAACAATTCAATATGAATATGAATATGAATATGAATATGAATATGAATATGAATATGAATATGAATATGAATATGAATATGAATATGAATATGAATATGAATATGAATATGAATATGAAAACGAATACAGACAATCATAAATGAACATTATACATGTACATTAACCCGAACGAGCCAAATGCAAATACAAACACAAACACAAAAAATGAACAAGAAAATGAACATTAATAAAAGTCCAGGCATTCCTTGTGAACTGGTGATTCTGATATGCAGATCTCTTCCGAACCTTTGCCAGTGAATCCTCATTCCTTTACACAGCGGTCAACTTATACCACGCAAAAATTCAGATTTTTAAGACAAAAAAACTGCTTACTCGTGTCAAAATATATTTCTTTGCATTTAGATAATGTAACCCTATAATATTAACTATTTGATCTGGCAGAATTCATAGTTTACCATAGTCGATTTCACAGATGTAAATAGTAAAAAGTTTAAGACGAGTTCTTTCTTTATTAAATGAATTCTTCATCTGATATGAAAAACCGTGGTTTAATGAATGAGAAAATTATTCATATCATAAATTAATAATTGTCAATATTACAGTTCAAGGCTGCCTGTTGAACACTTCTTTAAGATGAGGAGGTAAGGACATAGTGATGGGGAGAACTTTAACCGAATTCTTCTTACACCCTGGACATTCATCTTTCAGATTTACAGTACAGTCTTCACATAGCATACATCCACAGCTTGAGATAGAAAACTGCTTCGCCTTAAACCAGGTTGCAAAAGTCAAGAAAGAAAAACATTTAAAGGGACTGTCATCATAATTTACAGAGGTACTGACAGGGATTGTTTACCTAATTAAAAGTGGATACAAATAACAAACTATTGGAATTATTAAACAGTTGAGCTATTCTTGCCACTCAAAATTATCCCAAAGGACCAAAATAACCGATAACGTCAAATAATCATAATCGTGTAAACCTATAAACCATCAAGTCTGTAAGTCCTTTTTTTCTCATGAAAGTACTGTGAAATTAGAAAAACTGGTAATCCTTCAACCAGGGATGTAAAGAAACGAAAATAATAGAATAAAGGTTCAGTACCCAAATAGATTCTTTTACAATAGATGGCATCAACGCATAATTTGTACACTCTCAGTAAAGCTGTATTCTTACGTCACAAGTGTCAACTTAGTTTTTGTTCCGACAAAATTATTAATAATAGAGATAATTTTAGAATAGTGTTTATCTTACAGTGCAATTTAGTGCAATTTTATGAATTAATTTTCTTTTTTAAATTTTTTTTATTTAATCTTGGAAACGTGTTATTTAATCTGAGAAAATTTCGTTTTTCTTGTTATGTTCGACACTTGTGACGTCGTGTATAATTGATCCATTTCTCTTTTGCCACTTATTGTACTTAATTGTACTTGATAATCTGTTTGGTTGTACCAATGTTCAAAACAGATAATTACAACCTATCCCTGAGCTTCAGACAGCTGATCAAACCTTGTACAACAGACTGTACAGGTAACCCAGTAGAGATGGCTCGTACCGGACATCTTCGGTAGGCTTAAGTTGTTGTTATTCAATATAGAGATGATCCCTGCAGAGTGAAAACATATTTGGTTCTACAGGAACAAAGGTTGTATCCAGCTACGATCCATCCTTCACAAGAACAAGAACAAGAACCATTTCTAAACTCTGGTCGGAAAACAATACATAAAAAAGAAACAAAAAATTCGACAACAATTCATTAAACATCGCTCTAATTTCTAAAATTTAATAAGAATATAGATCTGTATAGATAATGTAAAGTTTAATCACAAGGGTCGTGTTTTTTGTTCAAAATAAATATCTTATGTTCAATATTCAGGTTATAAAATAACTTCACAACACAAAAAATTTAATATTTAAATGGAGTTTGTATCAAGGATAAGGCAAGGTTGGAACTGATCACTCTAATTAAAAAGTTTGTTTGAAGGTTTTCTTAAAATGGAGAAACTAAAAAGTCTGCAAAATATACAACCATACAGAGAAGAGAATTGATTAATTAAGCAACAGTAGAACGAAAAAATATAAACTAAAAACATGGAGTTCATCTGATTTTAGAAAATATAAATGCGAGGATAATTTTGGGTTTATAAAGTTTCATGAAAGCACAACATCAGATCAATCAGGAATTTGCATAGAATTTGCCAAAATGTTTTGCAGTTGGAGCAATTTCATAAAATAACAATGGCTAACGCATGAGGAAAACTATGTGGATTAACACTTTAATACGGGTAATCTAGATAAATCGAAAAAACTGGTTGGTAGTTAATCATGATAATAACACCAACATTTGAATAACTAGATACTAAATCGCACTAATTAAGCTCGTATATAATAAATAAATAAATGAATGAATGATTGATTGATTGAACATAAAGAGTTCAGAATTTGAAATCTAGATCAAGGTTTGATTATCTAACTATCAGTTCTAACCCCTTCAGAGTCCAGAATGTACTATGGAGCAATGAATTATTACTTCTCAGAACTAGGATTCATCTTTGATATTTAAAGAGTCCGGAGTAAAGCTGTGGGTTCTGTATCCTCCGTCTCCTGCTGGAAGAATGCTGAGAATGTTTCTAAAGCTTCTCTAGTCTGAGCAGTGTAAAGAGGAGACCCAGGTAGTTTACAGCACACGGATACTAGTCGGTTTAGGTAGGTTTGTAGATCCCTCTGTCGTTCACTAGAAACCGCCTCAGTTTTAGAACCGAATAGTTTCCTGGACGGGAACTGTAGAAACTGAACTGCAGACCCGTATCTGCTGCACATTAAAGTATGTAGATCTCTAAACTGTCGATAGCGACGGGATACTTGGAACTTGGATTCACTTTCAACCAGGCTAATATCTACCTCGTAGATGACGTAGCTGTTCTTCCCAACCCCGTTAGTGTAGAACCTGTGGATATTTATCTGAATTCGACAATCCCTAAATAAAAAGTTTGTTAAATCTTAAATTTTCTATTTTATTTAACCAAATCAAATCAAATCAAATCATGAGTGTTAGGGAAAGCTTTAGGCTCCACTCTACAGCTTGGAGTTTCAAGTCCTGACTGAGAGGTGGGTTTTCAGCCCGGATTTGTTTAATGTACAACCGTTAATGAATCGAGTGTTTAAATTTAGCGAAATGATCCCAGCAACACGACCAAATTTGAGCCATGCAACCATTTTTAGCTCCCTTTCACTCATGTATGACCAAGCGATCAAATGCAAACAAAATTTTCCAAGATATATTTAAAACCATATATGTATATATATATATATATATATATATATATATATATATATATATTTCTTGTTTAATGTTTTAAAATAATCGCTTTTATTACTAATAATGTGTGCCTTCATATTCTTTTTTCGACTAATTCTTTATTGTTGTAAAGGCGCGTAGTGGAGGTTTAGCCTAGGGGGGGGGGAGCACTTTTTTGTGCACTCTCTAACGGTTGATGTGCACCCCCTAAAAAGAGCTGACTATTAGTTATTTGACCATAATTACCAATCATTTTAAATAAAACCCCGCGAAAAAAATATTGTAAATAAGATTAAGGTACAAGAAAGAATTTGAGAAATTATCATAAAATGGACAAATTGTAACATTGTCGATTGATAAGTAAAGTAAAAAATCTGAATATATATGTAAGCTTACTGTTTAATAAATTAGAGCCTGCCTCTGGCTCTAGGGGAGGTGCCTAGGGGGTGCATGTCTAGGGGGGACAGGGGTACCCCCCCCCCTCGACTACGCGCCTGATGTAGATTGTAATTATGATCCACTCTCAGTATATCCGGTTTTTTTTAACCTAACTCTTTCTCCTCACCCTCTTTCAATAAATAAAAAGAGCCATAACGAACCTGTTAATAGAAGGACGAGGAGAAGGTATAGAGTTGCTTAATTTCTTCTTAATCAGGTACATTTCTCTCTCATGAGCAACCCTCAACCGTTCAAGCTCCTGGTAAGTTTCAAAATATTATATTTTTTAAAAACTCGAGTTTTTTTAAAATACAAAACCAGATTAGCTAGGTGTTTAATGTGAGCAGTGTAATTTTAAGAGGTCGTTGAGTAAATGCAATGAAAATTCTAAATTGAATTCTCCTCTATCACAACTTCATACCTGTTCTTTCTCTAATAGTATCAGTTCTCTATCCTGTCTCTCCTTCTCAGCTCTGAGCTCTGCCTCTGCCTGGAGTCTTCTATCCACCTCTGCATCTATCATCTGAGAGAACCGATCCTGCAGGAAGCTTAGATCCTCTCCACTCTAGATATAAATATATGAATCTGAAACTTAAGTGCTATATCGAATTATCTCCTCAAAGTAATTTCTATATTTTTAAAGATGTTGAACAACTATGAAATCTAAAACCAAATCTGTAAGATCTATTTTCATATTTAACTATATAGTTTGTCGTTCGTAACTTAACAAATTCAAGTTCATTTCATGGTGTCAAGATTGCAAAAATGCGAAAAGTTACATTTTCCACCAAAAAGCGCGCGCGCGCGCGCACTTTTGCTCGGATTTTAATAAAACAGAACTTTACAGTTACAATACATAATTTTTAGTTCACATGCAAATTTTTTTTCTTCATTTTTTTTACGCGAGTGCGTAAATGCTTAAAAATTGACATTGATATGAATTCCGGCAATGTCTCAAAACCAGGATATGTTCGGAAAACGTGACATGAGCTGAAATCCGATAATTGTTTCCAAATACGGATATATTCGAACATGAAATCAAGGATCATCAAGAACTAATTCTCACACCTTATTATTAGTTTAAAATTGACATTTATTGTTTCAACCAAATCAAATCAAATCAGGCTTTTAGGGATATCCTACAAACACACACCAAAATTGAAGGGGGGTAAAATATCAACCAAGAACTGCAAAAAAAAACTTTTTTACTCCTACAACCCAAATCTGAACCTTTAAAAAAAGAGATATTTTGAAAATTTCCCCATTTCTGAATGGTTCATCAAGTTTTAGGGTAAAAATATGCGAAAAAAAATGAAACAAAAAATTTGAAAATTATTTTGTATATCAGGAAAGAAATTAACTGGATCAGGATCCATTTTTTTCCAGTTCGGATCCAGGATCAGGATCCGGATCCGCATCAAAATTAAATGGATCCTAACTAATTTCCCCTGAGCTAATGATCCGAGTTTTTCTGGTCATGACTGTAGTTTACCTGTGAGAGTAAGAATGATTTTGTAGATTCAAACTCCATCATTGAATAATTATGTTGCATAGATTGTAACTTTGCTATCTCAGAATTTAACTGAAATCAAAGAATAGTAAATAGTTTGAACAACAATAAAGATGCACTGTAATTCATCGACATGCACCCCATGTGACCATATATACATGTTCAAACCAAAGAAGACGGAAGAATTTCTACTACACGCTAAAATATTTATGAAGACATTTATTTCATAACTTGCTGATTGCTCTGTATTTTATAATGATTTTAGGTATTCCTTCACATTATCTTTACATCAATGTTAATTTGAATAGAAAATGTCTCTAATTTATCTTTAAATGTTGGAATTTTGTCACAAAAAAGTTATAATTAAGACGTTGCATATTTCAAGTCTGCTATTCTCTAAATGACATAAATAGAGAAAAGATTTAATCTAGAGTAACTACCTGTTCAATATCACACTGATCCTCCTCTAAACAAGCCATGATCACCTCCTTCTGGTCACAGATCTCCTGGTATAGGTTTCCTAGTGCTACACTAGACTCTCCAACCTCACTCTGAGCACTGCTCTGGGTAAACCCACTGCACTGCATCAATGCTCCGCTATCACTACCCAGGGTATTGGCACTACTGTTACTGGTTTGCATAGAAGATGCAGACCCCGAGATTCCAGACTTGGAACCAGGATTAATATACTCCGGAGCTATGGATGGAGAGTAACCACTCTCATCCACACTGGAAAAAAAATAATTCATCAAACTAAAGATTATGTTTTAACCGAAATTTCTTCTATTTTACAATCAGTCGACTGATCAAATACAGGTTTCAAAATAAATAATGTAACTAGTAGTTTCCAACAAATCCTATTTTTCTTTTAAAGATTTCCAACTATTCTGTGATCTTTGAAATTAAGGCCGAAAGATTTTAGAATAAGTCTGAGTGTTACCTATGACTAAACAACTCGTCTGGATATCTAGATTTTCCTCCAACAGCTGGAGTACCCAGAGGAGTACTTGTCTTATCCCGACCCCGTCGTAGTGGAGTACTACTCAGAGTAGGATTCGCATTCTCATCAATAATTCCGCTCCTAGAACCAGAATCCTCGGAACACTCCAACCTGGAGCTCACGTCTAAACTAGATTCATCCTGTGTTAAATCCCCCGCTCTACTCCGAGGGGTACCTTGAGCTGTATTTGAACCACTCGGATTCTTTAAGGTATTAATGCTTTCCTTAGAACCCTCCCTGATGAGGTCCCCGGCCTCTATTCCAGTAAGGATATTCTCAGCGACCTCGACATCCGCCTCAGCAATATCTTTGATATCGGAGTCCGAGGAGAACATCCTCCATTCTCCTGAGTTTCTAGAACCTGGAGGGAACCTCAGGTCGGATAAGGATTGGCTCATCAAGCTCTGATTCATCAGGGAAATCTAAATATAAAGTATTCGTATTTGTCTGACCCAGTTTAGCCCCTAAATAAGAAATTTAAGAAATTTATTCTTGTAAATTTATCTGCCGATAATTTTGAAAACTGATTATTTTCAATTGTGGTATTTCTACTGCAGGAACACATATGGGAAATATCAAAATTTACACTTTTAGCCTAGAAAAACGACAAAATCTTTCGGATTATAGATCAGATAAAGGTTTGAAGGGTACCATTGTAAATCGGGCATTGCCACCTTTGTAGGAAGAGTGACTTGAAATTACGCTTTAAGCTGTTATATTTCTTCTTTGTGTTCATAGTTTACAATCTCGAGAACTGTATTATTGCACATGTCATGGTAAACCAGTCTAAATTTTTCCTATAAGGGGTATTAATAGATCTAGGAGGAGGAGATTCCTCTGTACATAACAGATATCTTACTTAATAACATTCAATATTACCTTTCTAGAGTTTTCAGTCATTGTCTTCCTCATGTCTGCAGCTTCCAAGGGATCATTATATCGAAACATATTTGTTTTTCCTAAAATCAAGCAAACGTGACAATTGATATTAATTTTCATAATTAACAATAATAATTTGTTTAGAGCGCATTTTGGATCCAGATTGCAAAATTCAAGGGATATGTATTCCCCTGAAACCATTTAGATCAACGAAAAAAATGGAGCAAATGGGTTGAGTAAAATAATCAGCCGATCCTCCCTATTTACCTAGAACGATGACACATCCCTGTGATAGTCTGACCGGTACATCTACTGGGGACGCATTTACTATACAGAGAGAACCTGGAGCAGGATACAGGGTTGCTACTCCAGACTCGAGGCTGATGGTACAGTGCTGGGGGAGAATACTGAAATATTTTTATGGTATCAAACCTTGACTATATATCAATTTCCATCCCTTTAACTCAGATTTCGCTTTCACAGCAGATTTGATTTCAAATGACTCGACAGTTTATGATAAAATTGCATAAAATAGGATCTAAATATAATTTACAGACCCTTGCAGGTAGCCCCTCCCCCTCTTCATTTTATTTTTTTGAGATTTAAAAAAAAATTCTTGCCTGGGTCCTTTCAGTAGAATGTGAGGTATTTCATCCGCTTCAGCATTTCCTATAATAGTATCTCCGTCCCTGAGCTGATACAAGGTTATTCCAGTAGAGAGAATATCCTCATCTAGTCCTATCAGATGAGGTTTATCACTGTCCAGGACAACTCCTAGTCCTGTTCTCTTCAATCCCAGAGCATTGTGCTCCTGGAGTATCTTGGCGGCTTCACGCCATTTCTCATTCCACTCTGCGGTCAGCTTCTGTTCCTTAGCTTCCTTCTGAGCCAACTGTTCCTGAACCTTCTCCAGTATCAAGGGATCCCCGGACATAACAGCTTTGAGTCGATCTATTTCCTCGCGGAGCTCACGGATAAGTTTAACGTTCGCGTCCTCGTTCACCGTAGGTTTATTGATTATATTCTTTGCTCTATTTGCATAGCGTAGTGTTGAGAGGGTTTCATTATGGTTTACATCTGCAGGAGATATTGTTGCAATCATTATAGTTTTAGAATTTCCTCCCAAACTGTCCTTTAGGAGCCAGGTTAATACAGAGTCTCTAAAATATACCAAACTTTTGTCTAGAATCTATACATTATACATTATAGAAGGTGTTTAAGATAAGAATATTTATGATCCATATTTTATGAGACTATTTTCTACCCAGAGCACTCTCTGGAACTAGACAGTAGACAAGATAAGATTATCTTTCACACTCTTCATATTTTGTGTGTCAATAGAATCATGTGAGGGGGGATTCTTTATATGGGAAGAGAATAAAGTAGATTCAAANCTGTCAATAGACTAAAGAAAGAAATCAAGAAAGGATATTTAGTCAAGATTTGTGATAAGAGAAGGGGTCAGGATGGTCAGGATATTGGGTTGGGCGAATATGGTCTCTGGTCAGGATATGTTGGAAAAGGGGAAGGAACCAGGATATCACAAAAGGCAGTCAGGATACTGAAAAACAAGGGGTAAAAGATTAAGTTGAAGTAAAAAACTAACCTGTAAGGGATAAAGTGTGGTTTACTGGAACTAGTTTTTGAACTTGCCTCTGCTAAAGCAGATATCACAGATCCTAACAAATATATAAGAATGTTTCTTTTAGGCGAAGGTATCAAAAGGTAAGCAAAAACTTTGGGTTTTATTACCCAGAGAATCGAAATCCATTTCCCGAGGGTTAATTCTTGGAAATATATGTCACTGGACAACATTGCATATTGAATACTTGACTAATTATCGAGAATGGGTGCAAAGCAATACCACCCTCGATGTGCAAGTGCTAACTTAATAATTAACTCACCTAGAGTTACTAAAGATTTATTTATATGAGCTCCTTCCTTTAACCTCTGTCCAGTAGCTCCGGTTGCATTTGCTCTCTCTGATCCTGCCAGATCGACTAGATGAATCTTGGACAAGGTTTCGTGTGGCATACCCTCCAGGTAACCAGCTTGTACGAATGTTATCGTAAAGATAGCATGAGATCTGGACATTAAAAGCCAAACTTAACGCGGGCAAATAAATTGTAAAAAAGTTTCTGAATTAAAAGATATCGACTAGAGTGAATTATTTCCAAAATGAGTTTAAGAAATGATTAAAAACTTGGTAAGGATAAAAGCTAAAAAACATCTGAATTCAAATTAAAATAAAATTTTATTTAGGGATAGTTTTCTCCAGGTTTGAGTTTGATTCCTGCTGGAAGTATCGTTCATGTTAGTAGATGCTGTAGTTCTCAGATCATTGCCCTCTTCCATTAATCTAGATAAATAAGACATTTTTCATGTTGACAAAATAACAAATTTTAAAAATCCATAGAACGCCAGGGTTAAAAGAAGAAGACTTTCTTAATATTGAATCATATGAAATAAGGTGTTAGGTGAGATCCCCAGCGCAACTTCCCCAGTCTCAACTTCCCCGGGACATCTTCCCCAACAGCAATTTCCCCAACAACCAATTTCCCTAACACAAATTTCCCCAATTACTAATTTCCCCAACAGCAACTTCCCCAACAACTATTTCCCCATGCAGTAAAATATACAATAGTTCCGTTTTTAACATTATTCCAATGAACAAATGCGCAATTTTAAAATTAAAAAATGTCAACTTTTTGAATGTGAAAAAATCAGTTGAATTAGAGTCGACAATGTTGGCAGTTTATACACTGTCCTCGAAGAAGAGAAATGTTCTGGTGGATCCCAATAAGTATGAGTACAACCTACAATCAATGTCAAGGGACAAATCTAAATCATTCTGAAACTGTGTGGAGAAAAGGAAACATTCAAAATGTGTAGCAACAGCCGTTGTGAAGGAGTCTGATAACATTATCATATCACTTTCTAACAACCATAATCATAATATGGGAAATTAAAAATTTTACTGCATGGGGAAATTGGTGTTGGGGAAGTTGCTGTTGTTGAAAAATTAGTGATTAGGGAAGTTAGTGTTGGGGAAATTAGCGGTTGGGGAAGTTAGTGTTGGAGAAATTAGTGGCTGGGGAAATTGCTGTTGGGGAAGTTGTGACTGGGGAAATTGTGTTGGGGAAGTTGTGCTGGGAAATGACCTAACACCTGAAATAATAGGATTCCATTAAACGTAACAGTTTATAAATAAAAAATTCTCATTTAGTGGAAAAATAAATGATTTTTGAGTGAACAATTAACAATTATTACATATATTTCATTGACAGGAATACCAGGAAAACCAAGAATACCAGAAATACCAGGAATACCAGGAATATCAGAAATACCAGGATAACCTGGAATACCAGGAATACCAGAAATACCTGGAATACCAGAAATACCAGGAATACCTGGAATACCAGGAATATCAGGTAAGAGATATGAAAGCTCCCCCCTTTCTTGAAGAGCCCACTCCACTATCTAAGGTGAACCCCCAACTATCCTTGAACCCCTTGAGATAATGATGTGGTAACCTGAGAATATCTCTGTATTCTACGACTAGATGTTTGGATAGGTCCTGGACGTATGGTCCCTGAGAAGGGTGCTCACGGACCTAAAAACAAATCAAGTAATTATGGACATTCTTTTACTTGTACCACTAGCTGGAGTGTCTGACGTTGCCCGTGGTGTTTTCAAACTGGTCCAATTTTCATTAAACTACCACCTCGTCTGAATGGTTAATCTGTTAACAGAAGGAAAATTTGCACATTTTTATTTTATCTCTTTCCAAATAACTAAGTTTGGTTGGCTACATAGTACACATTACTAACAGTAATACACACGCACAAATGTATATACATTCCGACGGTCTACTTAATAGATAAAATAAAAATATCCAAAATATAAAGAACTTGCGTGAAGAACGGATCTGAATCTATTTTAAAGCTCACTTGGGTCTTAATATGGATTTAGATACTGATATTGGACGAAATAATGTGCTAACATTATGATTTTTGTTTGGCTCATGGTAACATATCATGGCTGGGGTAACATTAGAGCTGGGGGAGCAGAAATAAATACATCAAAATTGCGCAATACAAAATTATATTTGATGGTTTATCCGAAATCGCTGATCCTGAGTTATTCAGGACGAATCCAGGATCCGAACCAGGATCCGAACCAAGATATAATGGACGCTAAGCACTACTTGGAAACCAGTTAACCGCAACCGTCAAAATCTCTGCTAATTACAATTAGAGAAAACAACTGAAGCAGAACGAGGAAACCTTAATTTCTTATATAAAAAGAATCCTTTTCATCCCATCAAATACTAATCTATAACACGGCAAAAATTAAAATTTTACAAGTTAAATTTTATAAGTCTTATAGTATTTTATCACTAAAACTATCTATTCATACTTTATTTCTATTTGATAAATTTTCAGTTATGAATAGTTTTCAATAAAATATCCCCCCAACCCCCCATTTTTTTTGCAAATATCACTTTTATCACAAGAGCATTGCAAAAATTTAAATGATTTTGTAAATTACAACTTTATGATTCAAAAATCAAACTAAGTAGACGGGTTTACGGCATCGCACAAATATTTGTAAGATTTATGTATAATTTATACATCACCTTGAGGTTATGTGTCGAGTTCTTCTTCAGGAGATCCTTGACCCGTTCGTTATAAATCTCCAGGTAGGAAACCTCGGTCCTGTAGGAGGTACCCTCCTCCTTCCCCGCACTCATCCGGTTAAACATCGTCTCACAAATCCGGGGAATCAATCCTCTAAATTCAAATAATTTCATTGCCTTATGCTTCTAATTTGTGTATTTAATAGTGGGGTGCAGGTTCGAATCAATCCGTTCTACAATCGAAAAAAACTGGATTTAACAGACATCAGAAAAAATTTCTTTTCAAATAGAGTGGTCAACCTATGGAATAGCCTGCCGATAGACATAAAGGACTCGAGGGTCAAAATTTTCAAGAACAAACTTGAGCTGCTGAAATTTTAACTAAGTACGCTGATACTCGAGATGTATGGACTGGTGCTAACACTGTTCCGCGAGGACAAAACAGATATGGACCAAGAGGCCCTCTGCAGATCAACCTCCAAGTAACAAGTAAGTAAAATAAAGACTTGGCAAGTCAAAATAGGACTTATAAATATTTTTTTCGTGAATACATCGCAGACGGATAGGTTTTCACTTTTCAACCTCTAGCCTTAAAATTTCAAATTTACCGTTAACGGTAGCCTTTAAACCTTTATCTGATCAATGCTAAAGGAGATAAATAGATTATTTCTTAGATAGTGGTTTCTGTAAAAAGCGACTTGCGGGTTTTTACGCTGTAGAGACAAAAAGGATATTTCCAGTATACAACACGATGATACCTTCTTCGGAGTTACTCAGAGAGGTGTTTAAAGGGTACCACTGTGAATCGAATCAATCTAGGAATGAGGGTCATTCGAAATTACGTCACATTAATCCCATGGATGTGGCAAATTTGTGTAGCGACAGCTACGGTGAATACCAAAAAATAATTCTCAATATTCCCTTTAATATCTAAATTTCTAAACAAACCTGTCATTCTCACTACCCATCATGGTGTACGTTTTCCCGCTTCCTGTCTGTCCGTACGCAAATACGCATACATTGTAGCCACCGAACGCATTCTTAACGACATCCTGTCCTAGGTCCTCGAACACCATGTTCTGGGCGACGAACTTAGGATCCCCGGGGTCGTGGGACCAGTAGGCATGGTCGAAGGTGAAGTTGTGCGGTTTCCCTTTAAACCAAATATAGTTAATCGTAATAAAAAAACAAAATTGCGAGAAATTAGTATTTTACGCAGTAGTTCATAATCATGAAATCAATGTTCAATTTAAAAAGATTAGATGCAAGCTGGAAGAATAATTTTGTGTGTGCAGTTTACTGAAAGTATTGAACCCGCTCAGAAACTGGTTTAAGGGAAATAAACAACAGACCTTCCTACCCTGACCAGGATATTAGAATGTTTATTTACAAACTGTGTTATTGTTTTTATAAAACCATTCAACGTATAATGTGCACAAACTCTTTCCCCCTAACCTTCAGTATATTATATTAGTTCACTAATAACATTATTTAAGAGATACAATTTTTTAAATTAAAGCAATTCTCATGATAGCATAAATGTAGGCCTACATAAAAATAAAAGTAAAAAATGCGTAAATTTAAAATACAGATTTTATTTCATATTGGGTTATGTTATAATTGTGAACGATCTACTGACCTTTGTCTCCAGCGCCGAGTTGACCTGCAGGTCCAAGCGCTGCCTTTAATTCCGCCGAAGATGGTGCCAGAATAACTTGATTTTGGCACATATTCACCACTAGGGTACTGTCCAGTTGTCTTTCCCTAAATAATTTGTTGCAGGTCAACACCCAGATATGACGTAATCGCATTCCTTCGTAGGGTTGAAAGTTTTGACCAATGAAGAATTAGCAAAATTAAGAAAAACGAAGATTGGTAATACCTAGCATTAAAGGGTCGGACCCTCACTGCCACCTTGACGGAAGCCATTCTTGATAAGTAAGCTTAAAGACGCCTATTTTTGTAAGAGCGTCATCGCATGTGTTCTCTGTCTCACACCCTGTATCCAGCTGTCAACTGGTTCTTTTCCCGTGCTGGGTCATAAGGCGGTGCGAGTCAAGCTCTGATGTCGGGACAGTACACAGCTAAGCTAGCGGGACAGATTAAGTATCCCGCATTTTCTCTGAAAAAGACTGATTTACTCTCCGATCAACAGAACGGAACCCTTGCAAAAGAGGAAACCGCAATGACGGATTCTTCGCATTAACCGACTAAAAGAATAAAATATATATTCTTTGTATTTTATGTATTTAGTCGCTTACTTTGTTTCAAAGTAAGTAAATAAGCAGTTTATTAATAAAGAAAAATACAAAGTTGTGTTAGATAAACAATATAAGTTAAAGTGAAAAAAAAGACAGATCACAATAACGTAATTTATACATATGAATGTTTCTCTGAAACAAGCTTACTTTTAAAATTCATTTTAGGGAACCCAAACCAAGGTTGCCCCGGCGGGCTGGTGGGATTTCCCCCCCCCCCCCCCCACCACCACCCCCCGAGAGGTGCCTTTATTCCGTCAAGATACGAAATGTTTCAATACTTCACAACTTGGAATTATTTCTGCTTGCTTTGCTCATCATGATTGGGTTTGGTTAGTACAGTAACTCAAGTGTCTCAAAGCTATTCAAATACTGATAATTCATATTTGAAACAGGCGCGGCCTAGTACGACTGCAGGCTCATTGTAAGGAGAATTGGTTTTTGCTAATATTTAAATTATGTCCTTTGTATATTCATTTTTTGTAAAACAAGCTAAATGTATAATTCCATGAATACATAAAAAGATGATGGGAAAAATGTAACTGCCACTGGTCAAGGTTTGATTTTATAAATGCATATTGCACACTCCGTCACGGATGAATTGCACAGTTTAGGACATAACCACAGATAAATAGGAGCAATTAAACAATTAGACATTTAGACATATAGACAAGGAAACCAGGACAGTTTACAGATGTTCAATAGTGCTTAACTCCAGCTAGGGAACATACCTCAAACTAGGAGAAAATAACATATGGCAATTAGTTGAACCTGGTAACCTTTAGAAAACATAATTTTCTTATCGACATATCTCAATTGCTATTATAGGTTTTCACTTCAGTTTTAAGAAACAATAAATCATTTTCTTTTGTTAATATTAAGTCGTCACTCGTTATGCAAGTTGTTAAAATTATCAGAATTTTCAGATGGACAATTAGATGCGCAATAAAATAATATGCGACAGGGGAGTAGGGTTAGATTATAGATAGCTTGAGTTTTCAGATAATGACATTGTTGTGAGTTTAACTTTAGACCTGATAAATATGTGTACGAATATATTAAAATTGATTAAAACGTTTCTCACCAAATTATAAATTAAGTTTTTCTTAAAGAAAATGAATTATTTTCGTTCGTGACATGAAATAGAAACACATTTCTTGCTCTGTTTCATAAAAATTACCATGGTACATAAATGTGAACACGTGTTTTTCTCAGTGAATATTAATACATATACATAACTTATTTAAAAAGTATTGTTCAGTGTACACTACTATACTAGTAGAAAGACCCTTAGAAGTTTTTCTCCTAATCATCGATTTGTAAAAGGATTAGTGCTATTATACATTTACATTCCGGCACTTCTTGAAATGAAGATTCTGGCATTTTACATTTTAGATATGATATTCTAATATTTATATTCCCAAGTATTAGGTATATGTATCTAATATTTCTCTTTAATATTACCAAAAAGAAACCTTAAAAAAAGTACCGCATATATATAAATGTATAAATTGAATATAAATGTAACGTGTATCTATAAATATATCACTATGTAGTATATATCAGTCTCTCTTATCTCTTCACACATGTTACATACACCATGCAATTTCTCTAAAACAGAAATAAATAGGAACAACAAAAATAGAACCGTAGCACATTAAAATTATCTTAATCGTTAACTAAAATAAATCAATTTATTTTAAAGGGACTGTAAGCGTAATTTCAAGAGACAGCTGGCAATGCTCAATTCACAAAACTGTACCCCTCAAACCTTTATCTGATCATTAATGTGCAAGATTTTGTCGGTTTTCTAGGTTTGTGTTAAATCCTATGGAAATGCTCGTCACCTTTGAAGAGAAACCATAATTGAAAATAATCAGTTTTCCAAGTTACACATACTGATATCTAATTTATACTTGATCCGACAAAGCTTTTCAAGGTACCGTTGTGAATCGGGCATTCCCATCTTTGCTTTCAGTCCCTTTAGGTCATTATTCAAGTCAAAACCAGCTTTTAACGCGACACTGAAATTTCATCAAAGGTAGTTAAATGTAAATATTTAATGTTTACAAAAAAAAATTCAACAGTGAATCACATTCAAAGCAAGTTGAGAAAATTTCCTGATCTATATCCGTCGTCTTTCGATGGAAGCACTGACTCCTGTCCCACTGGCAAGACTTTCGCGTCTGGTGAACGGAAGGAGGAAAAGAAAGGGTTGTCGCGGAAGAGGTTGCATTGTTATTAAAAGGAAGTTGTTCTTAACATTAAGGTATGGTCGTCCTTGTAGGAAAGGAAGAGTTAACTTCAAAGAAAGTGATGGTTGTTAAAACATATGTTTGTCTTGAAAGGAAGGCTTGCTTTTAAAAGAGAGGAAGCGTTGCCTCTTAAGATGGGAAGATTATCTTATAAGAAAGGAAATACTGTCTCATAAAATAAGGAGGGTTGTCTTGAAATTTAGGAAGGGATGTTATTAAGAGAGGACGTGTTTGCATATAGAAAATGAAGTGGTGTCTTATAAAATAGGGAGGGTTGTCTTGAAGGAAATGTAGGGTTGCTTTCTGGATGGAACAAAGGGTTTGTCTGGATCGAAAAGACGCGTTGTCTGGATGGAAAAGACACGTTGTCTGGATGGAAAAAACACGTTGTCTGGATCGAAAAAACACGTTGTCTGGATTGAAAAGACACGTTCTCTGGATCGAAAAGACACGTTGTCTGGATAAAAAAATAATATTCTGGATGGAAGGAAGATGTGGATTGTGAAAGTTTATAACAGGGTTAATGGGAAAATGAACGGATATCAGCGTGATCGAAATTTATTAGTTGAACTAGAGTTGACTAGTAATCCGTCCCTCTTGAGATTACTTCTTTACAAGTCGGGCGGAGTAGAATAGTGTGCTCGTACTGAGCTGTATAGCAACCTAAAACAAAATATTTGGATTTTTGATTCTAAACTGAAGAGATAAAAGTTTTGTCAAAGATTTCATTGAACAACAGTGTTGTTAACAAAAGGCAAAATTATATTTCCAGAAAAAAATTTATTAATCTGCTTTCATCAAAATCAAATCAAAGAAGATTAGAAAAACAAAACGTATAACAAATACATTAGAGAGAAAAAAACACTATAATAAGTATCCTAGAGCTTATAAAGAGAAAGTGACTGAAACTTGTAATTTCTTTTTACCTTTTATGATAATTTTTTTCGAAAAATATTTATAACAAATTTCTATTCAGCTATATAAATAAAAGGAGGAGGCCTGGAAATAAAAGAAAATATACATTGAGCGAAAGTGTATTTTACGTAACTAGTTTCTGTCTCAGGAAACTTCAAGATGAAACACACTAGAAAATTTTTTTTTATTATCAAAAGCCCGTTTTTCTTCGATTTAAAATATAGAATTCACGTTATAAAAATGTAAATAAACAAGTTAAAAACATATTATTGTGAAATATAAAAATATAAAAAAGTCTGGTGAAAATTAAGTTACCTTTAATATCAACAAGAGGAGGATAAGGATTTACTATTCCCTTCTCTCCTAGATCTTTCAGTGCCATTAGATATCTGAACATGGATAGTATAGATTCTAATTAAATATAGATAATTGTAAAAAATACTAACCACCCCCTACCCCCTTGCAAAGGTGCCCCTGTAAAAAATTCCCAGATGACTCATTTTTAGGAATCATTAGGGTAAAACTAGCTCAAATGCTAAAATTTAGTATTTTAAAAAGTAAATTTCATAAAAAACTTATAACCGACCTTGTTTCTCCGAGTCTATCCAACCAACGACGACAAAAGGCGAGAGTTCCAAAGTTCTTATTAATTACGTTGAGAAGCTGTTTGGATTTCTGCAGACGGAGGGGTATATGACCTGGATATGAAATAAATTAATAAAATTATAGACGAGTAATCCCGACTATTAGATGAACTAGAGCTGAAAACTTTAGAATGGTGGATATCAAGATCATTGCTTGATCTCCTTTGTTATTAATCTCCAGATTAAATATGGCTCGTTTTCCCCTTGTCATTAATCTCCAGATTAAATATGACTTGTTCTCCTCTTGTTATAAATCTCCAGATTAATTAACAGATCGGGATTAAGGATATCCCATTCTAAAGTTTTCAGCTCTGAAGAACTAATTAATGTTGAAGCCGAAGGAGTCTTGGGCAATTTCTATGATCTGTGTTTTAGTTAACATGCATTTCAGTTACAAAATATAACAATTAGATCTCTACCTTCCCATCCTTTCTATCATTTATTCTTAACAGATATGTGAAAATCTCTCTTCCCTTAGTTGTTATCTTACCGACGTCAAACTCCTTCATATAATGAGAGCATTCCATATCCTCATGGACGTGACCCTTCCCAGTGGACCCGAAGGTTTCAATGGCGTAGAATTCATTCTCCTCCATCCGTGTAGTTTCACCGCCTGGAGTAAAATTTCAGTTCAGTTTTCAAATTGTTTTAAATTAAGACTTTCGCTAGATGGTAATCAACAAATACTAAACAAAATATGAAGGGGGGGGGGTGAGTGAAAGAAAGATTAGCTTTCATACTATAAAGATTTGTTGGATTCCGTAAGTTAAAGGGAGTGTTCGCGAAAAATGAAATGGGTTATATGCTTACGGCGAAAAATAATCCCTACTCTTCTTATTTTTATCTCTTGCATCTGTAAGGAGAAAATTGTTAAAAACGGCTCATACCGAAGAACGCTGAGTCCATACAAATTGAGAAAGTTGCAACATTCAACTCGGATAATGAAGACGACATTTTCATACTTTCCAGGAATGTTCGAAAATTCAGCGCCAGCGAAATATTATTTAAAAAACAGAATCAAAATATTATGAGATATAAACTATATTTGAATGCATCGAAAAATAATCAATGATTATTGTTTCTAATATCTAAATGATTTGTTTGGGATTAAATTGATTATTTTACGGTCCGAGTTGAATGTTGCAACTTTCTGAATTTGTATAAACGCAATTAACGTTCTTCAACATGAGTCGTTTTTAACAATTTTCTCTTTATAGAAAAGTAAGACTAGTAGCGACCACAAGTGCTTATTTTCCGACGTAAGCCAATACCACCTTTCATTTTTCGCGAACACACCCTTTAACATTAATATGAATACCAACTTTACCTTTAATAATTGGAACAGATTTGCCCGCATGTATCTGATACGGGCATATTGAGTGACCGTTCAAGTTTCGGATGGATTTAACCTAAAACAAAAAGCTTTTATAGATCTTAAAGGGACTGTAAAGGAAAAATGAAAGGGGGTATAGGATAAAACCTGAGAATCTCAGGAGTTAGACATCTATCTGATGTTCCTGTCTCAGGAAATTGATATAAAACTGTGTCAAAATTATACCAAGCCTTGTATATGTAAGATTTTGTATAAGATTCGAAGTATTGAACAGATCATATTTAACTAATATGCAACCAATTTGAATATGACGATATCCCAGAGGAGTCTCAGAAACTCAGGTTTTGCTCCTATTATTATTTGAATTTAATCATTTTTAATGTTTAATAGATATAATTGATATTACTATTTATACGTCCGGATCATGTCACCAGAACTCCAACCAATGTTAGTGCAGTATTATCGTCACATGACCAGTACACTCCACTGCCATTGGAAGGAGTTCTGGATACGTGACTCGGACGAATATCTAACATTTATAAGTTTTGGTATAATTTTGACACAGTTTTATGTCAATTTCTCGAAACAGGAACATCAGATAGTTGTCTTATAGGTATCGTTCAACTCATAAGATTCATAGGTTTCAGCCTATACCCCCTTTCATTTTTCCTTTACAGTCCCATTAAGATTATAGTCCTGAAGATCTTTTTGTCCGTCCTTCTCATCTTTATTCCCTGATCCAAAGGTTCATCTAAGCCTAGTCTGGGTGGTCAATGTACACCTATTAAACCCCAAATAAATGCAACTTAACAACACTTACAGACATAACATCGTCCTTAACATCTGATTACAATTTTTGAGCGATCGTGACGTACCTGGTATGTTTTCCCGTCAAGCTCAATCTCATGGGATTCCATGACCTCTTGAATAGCTGCTCCGACATCACATAATCGTGCATCTATCCCTGCAGTACGAATACCAGTCTCCGTAGCCTCCTTGACCGCTAGCAGCAGAGGATCATAGCGCTCATTAAATGCTAAAGTCCAGGCGCAATCAATAATTCTTCCCTGAAACAAGTCATTTTAGCAACTTTTAAATTTTAAATACATAAAATCAGAAGCGGTCCAGGATGCAGATGTCTATATCTTCGTTTAAAAGTCATCCAAAATAGAGCCCTCTTAGGTTTACGATGTTTATTTCTACAAAACCCCAAAGATAAGTCGGGTTTAAAAGTTCTTTTCTTACCTTAATGTGAGTTCCAAAATCTAGTTTTACAACATCGTCGTACTCTGAACATAATCCATTTTCCGATATCGGGATTTAATGAAAGCAGCGCAGTTGCTTAAAACAGAATTTTTATTTTGATTCCGTATTAAATTATAATTGAAAAGTTTTTTTAAACAAAGTATAATAGGGTTTGTATTGGATTATAAAATGTTCAGACTATTTGACAAAATCTGATCAACAAAAGAAGACAAGTTTAGTTGAGAAAAAACCCATTAACCCGGAGAAACGAGAAAGAAAAAAGAATTTTCCTAGAACAGTATCATCTCCGGCATTAGGCGTATAATGGGCAGCAACGTTGTTCCTGGAGCAACCAGTAGGAAAAGCTAACCCAGCTTCCAATCCGTTCTCATTTATAAGTTTTCTAAACAAATTATACAATTAGCTGAATTATTCCGACTATAGCTTTAACTAGTCTACCACCCATCCTCTGTGCTACAGCACTAATTCAATCTTAAACAATGATTTTTGTTTGTTTGTACCTAAAAAGGTAAAACGTATTCAACATTCCTCTAGCTTCCTCGGCATGATTACATTTTTCGTAAAATCTATGTTTCTTACTTAACTCTTGTATATTTCTCAGAATTTCTAAGTACCTTCTGTTGTTTGTGCATGGTCCATCTTTTTGTATCCTAACCCTCTGTATCCATATTCTGACTCAGATCCCACTATAACTACTTCTCCTTTTCCTTGGTTTTCATCTTTACCCCGTATCTTTCTCCATTCTCTCTATATCCACACTATATTTCAATCACCATATCCAGGTTCTCTTCTTTACTTCGTATCCTACTCTCTTCTTAGTATCCAAACTCAAATCACATCTCCTGATTCTGGTTTTCATCTTTACTCCGTATCCTACTCTTCCATGCTCAAATCCTAAATCCCGGTTCTTATATTTACTCCATATCCTCCTCTCTAGTATCCAGTCTCAAATAACATCTTCTTGTCTTGTTTTTTATCTCGGCTCTTTATCCTTCTCTCCTAGCTGTCCAGAATCTATTGCAATCTCCATATCCTGCACCTTTACTCCTTATCCTTCCCCTTCCCCTAGATCCATGCTCAAACTTTCTTGGTATCCTTTTTTCGTCTTACTCGCTGTTTGTTGAAACCTGTCCTATTTTCAAATTTTAGTCTAAAAACCATCAAAATTTACTTCTTACTTTTTAGTATTTTGATGGTCAAGTTTTCTAGTCGGAGCACATCTCAATCTGTTAATTCTTTTAATCCCGTCCTACATCCATCCATATCCAACCTCCTCTCTATATGTTACCTGGCAGTACTCTCCAGCTCCTCACAGATATCAATCATTTTCATCCCAGGCTTGATCCATCTCTGTATATGTTGACGGGTTTGTCGGTGAGCTTCAGCTGCCTGAATATGAAAAGTATAATAAAAAATTCATATTTTAAAATATGGGGGCTAAATTGGTGCTGAGTTCCCTTAGACAGAATAAAAAAGGTAAGCCCCCCTCTGGACTAATTCCTGAATACGCCCCTAAATCGGATCTTTCTTTATCTCCGCGCGAACATTGACCAATGAGAGACAAGTAAAAGTTAAGCACAAGTTTCCGTTTGTTTTGAAAAAGCCACGTGGTCAGTTTTTAGATTTACCTGTCTGACATCGTTGTACATATCCAGCTGGAGCCTGTCAATTGCTCTAGCTTCCTCACTAGAGAACCTGTCTTTAGCCTGACCAATCATAAATTCAAATCTTTCATTTTAATAGTTTCAAAGAATTTTTGTAGACAAAATTTTAATCTTGAACCTTTAAACCAAGGATGGTCTTGAGAAAAGAGATAATTTAGGAAAAAAGAAAAAGATGAAGAACAATTGTTCTTCATCAGGAAAACAAGTGAAATAAAAGAGTACAGGGGATGAAACTTTAGTATCTTAGACATGTGAGTCACTTCAGCGCTCTACAGGAGTATATAATTTCAAGAATCCCCCCCCCCCACTAAAAAATTATTCTTTAATGCTCTGAGGAAAAAAAATAAAAAAAATTGGACATCAAACATTTTTTTCACCCAAAAATTCCTTTGTTTGTCCCCTGTCCCACTTAATATGTGGGGAAAATTATTTTCCAAGAATGAGGAATAATTTTTCGAGTTAATGAACACCCCAAGCTCTCTGGCAGTTTAACCTTAGAGGTAGACAACTTAACCAGATTTAAGGCGTTTTGAAGTAAAGTTTTTGCAGTGGATATAGACTAAAATAAAGTTAAATTTCGCCCTTTCTATTAAACTTAAAAAACGGAAAAACTTTCCTCGACTTTGTTACCATTCGGTGGCAGGATTTAATTTACTTTTTCAGCTCCGTTTTGAGGACTATGAACAACTTCTTTTAGGTGCTTCAAATTTTAAAGGTATTTGCCATAATTTAAAATAAGAAAAAGTGTATTCAATTTAACACATCATCTTGGTATCAAATATAAAAAAACGAATTTTTTTTATTGATGTTGACATGTATTTATATCTGGGGGTAGTGTAAAATGCAAACTTGTCTTTTTCAGCAAGTTCAGTTTCAGCTATTTATCGAATATTACTTTATGTATCAATTTAATCAAAATAAGAAAAAAATCAAAATACAACACGGTGCCACGTTGTGTTGTTTGTAATGTTTCATCTTTAAACTTAATTTACCCATAAATTTGACCATTACTGTTTGAAGCCTCATCGTTACCATTAGAAAGATTTTAAACCAGTTCCTTTTGATCGTCCGCGGCAATAGGATGTTCCATAATTTGACCCTCAGGATAGTTTCCTGATGGGAAAAGAGAACTGATGGGTAGAGTTGGTGGATCTGTTTGAATTTTCCCGGTTTTCTTTTTATTCTTGTTTTTCTTCTTCTTAGTCTTTTCCTCTTCATCCCCCTCATTGGTGGTGGGGGCATCAGCATCGTTCTCCTGGGGTTCCAGGTTCTCAGCGTTCTCACTCGGTTCAGTCACCTTCTTCTTCTTCTTGTTCTTTTTTTTCTTCCCGCCTTCGGAAATTTCTAAATTTTCTGTTGCCTCGATAAGTTTATCAGGATTTGTGTCATCTTTAAGATCACTCATTTTATATCTGAAAACCAATATGTTGAACACGATCAAAGAAAGATTAAATATATTTGAAAATTTGTTAAATGGGCATATGATTGGATTTACTTGCTCACCCTGAGCCTGTCCTTGTTGTCGTTGGACACCGCATCCATGGCCTCTTGCAATTGCCTTTCGAATAATTTGTTTGTGTCGGTAAATCCCTGCCGGGTCTTCCCAAAGCTGTTTGGTCCGCTGGAGGTGACGGTCTCCCGACCTACGTTTCTCATTTTCATTCTGCAATACAAAATCTTCCCATGAAGAGAGCTCTGTAGGGTGAAGGACCCTGATACAGGGCGGACAGGGATGGGGATAATAAAATATTAAAATGTGTTTGTACCTTGCTTCAGGGGGAATCTCTTCTTCGTCGCTGCTATCGTCGGCGTTGAAAACCTGCGCCAGTCTAGGTTTTTTTACTACACTGCCTCCACTGCCTCCGATTCTTGCTCCGCCGCCTCCAGTACCTCCGCCACTAGAGCTCTTGCCCAAGCTTAGTTTCACTGAAGCATTTGTTGGGGTTGGAGCAGGTTTAATTTTAGTCTTCTGAGCATTTGTTGGTGTTACAGACTGCCATGACGGGGCAACACCTAGAGGTGGGGGAGGAGGCAATCTTGAACCTGAAGATTGATGTGGAGGTAAACCCCGGGGAGGTGGAACTACTCCTAGCGGGGGTGGAGTTACTCCAAGTGGTGGTGGTTTAACCCCTCCGTAAGGAGATGGCACTGCTCCTAAAGGTGGGGGAACTCCTCCAAATGGCGGAGGAACTACTCCTAAGGGTGGTGGAACTCCTCCGAAAGTTGGAGGAGGAACAACTCCATGTGGGTGTGGAGGAACTCCATAATTTGATCGATCATCTCCAGTATTTTTGGAATTTTTATTTACAACATTGCTTCTGGATTTATCTCGGCTTCTTGATCTACTTCTGCTGAGACTACTAGGAGAACTGGAATATTTTCTAGGTTTGCGTCCTTTACTCCTACTCCTAGAGTTTAAATTGTTTTTGATCCTGCTTCCTGATCTTCGTCTTTTGTCTCTACTTCGAGAACGATTACGTCTAGGACTAGGAGAAGATGATCGTCGTCTTCTTGGTCGAGAAGAAGATTTACGTCTTTGACGTCTTGAAGAGCTTCCGTCACTGCTGCTACTCCGCCGTCGACGACTGTTTTTATCTGAATCCTCACTTGAACTCCGTCTAAAAATGAACTCATAGAAAATCGGCACGATATTAGATAGAAATTAGAGATTTAACCTTTAGTTAAAAATAAAATTTGTTTTAAAGGGAGAGACTGGCTGGACATGGTAGTTGAGCTGAAAGTGTAGTATTGTAGAGAAAACTTTCGGATTCATTTGAGACCAATGAGATATTTTTACGGTGTACTATTTTTAAATAAGAGCGTAAAGTCGTTAGTAATATTTCACCAGTTGTTTCAGCCACCAGAAGAAACAGTTTTTTACAATTCTGAAATAACATGAACAAAACTTTAGGATTCATTGGTATTAGTACTGCATTTTCATTTCAACTATGTTAAAATGTTAATAGAAGGTCTCTCCCATTACTCAGATTCTACACACAAATAAAAACACTTTAAAGAGTTGTAAGGAAAATGAGAGGGTTGGGGAGGGGAAAAAAATGTGACCGTTCTTAACATTTTTGTTGTCGTGTGTGTGTGTGTGTGTGTGTGTGTGTGTGTGTGTGTGTGTGTGTGTCTGTGTGTGAGTGTGTGTGTAAGGGTGAGTGTGTGTGT